>NW_025407876.1:0-37364 GCF_003324165.1 Naegleria lovaniensis | reverse complement strand
TTGATCATCTTGTCTACAACAAGTCACAAGAAGGCATCATGCCAGTCGCACTCTCATTGTGGTTTCAGCATTCTAAGAAAAAGTGATCATAACAAAGAGGGACCCTATTTCGCTGAAGGGTTTTAAATAAGGTTCAAAAGAATGTTTATTTGATAGTTTAGAAATCCATGCAAAGAGAGAAACTCTTGCCGTTCACTCATGTTCATGGATGAAAAAACAATCAAAGATGTCCTTCCTGAAAGTGGCCTCTATAAAGGTTTTTCACAGGTCAATGTCAAGAATTCATGGACCAAACTTTGATTGTCAAATTTCAAGAGAGACAAGAGGTATTGTCATTTTCAAAGAGAGCTTTCTGAATATGTTAAGCTCCGTACACCCATCACAAGTGACAATGTCCACTGGTCCTCTAGTGTTGATCAACAATCTTTGAAGTGTCTACTCAACAATGTCAACAGCAGAATGAGCAGCCACAGCATGATAATTGTCATCAAAATCAATGGAGGATTGAGGCAAACAGACTTGCGCAAAATACTTGTCATCTTGTGTTTGGTCCATCATGGAAATATCTCTTAATTCAGTAACACAAAGAGTAGTTTCTAGTAATTCATCCTCAGTCATGTAACCCTCAACGTTTTGAATGACATAATCAAAGAGTTCCTTATCGGTCAAGATTGTTGTCAACCCTTGCTTGGCAAAGAATTGATTAATGTGTCTGCAATCATTCACGAGGAAAGACTTGGCATTGGCATGATGACTTTCAACAGCTTGTGAAACATCAATGATGTACACTTCACCATGAAGATACAAAATGTTGTACTCGCTCAAATCGCTGTGAATGAGTTTAGCCTTTTGATACATTTTTCTCATGTTGGTAATGACTTGAGTGTACGCCTTTTTCAACTTGTCCACACTTGTAAAAGTCACATCCTTCAAAGCAGGAGCTGGAAATCCTTGCTTTCCAATAAAGCTCATCAAAATGACATGATCTTTCACGAGATACGGTGTTGGGCAAGAAACGCCAGCCTCATTGAGCTTTTTCAAATTTCTCATTTCCTTCTCGGCATAAATTTTGATGTTCTTTTGACTGTTGGCCTTCATCTTGTCTTTCATACGTTTGAAGGAGGCACCAACAACCTTGAAGATTTTAATGCAAAAATCAACCTCAGCTCCAGAAGCGTCACCAGTAATTTCATCCAAACAACCAGTAGCATGAAAAACATGAGATTCTTTTCCCGTAGAGACACATCCATTCAATTGTGTCACAATTCCAGAGTTCATGAGCTTGTAAAGAATCATGCTAGTTCTATGATCGAGAACCTTGTCAGTCGTTCTCTCATCTTGTTTGTCCACACTACGAATACGTTCAATAGTTTCCTTCTTATTTCTACGAGAGCTGAAGGAGTGAGCGCTGTGGTCACGGAATTGAGAAGTGTGCAACACTTTGGTGTCGGCTCTCATCAAGGCATTGACATAATCGCCAGCCAAGCCAGTACCATTGGCATTAGAAATGTGATAAACATCATTCAAATCCATGGCACTCTCTTCATCGAGAGTTAAATTATCATCTCCTCGAATCGAACGATAGTATTCATCTTCATCATAGTCCTCTTCAAATTCGTCATCATCATAGTCCTCTTCAAATTCCGAGCCAGAAGCTGCCATCATGACAGTTGGAACAAAACTCTTTCTTCCTCCTCCACCAATGATAATTTTGCTTTCAACAGCAGCCGCAAGATTTTCCTCTTCTTGCAACATGCGAGCAAGGGCTTCATCGTCATGAGTTGACTCGAGAGGTTCCTTGTCGTAGGAAGTGGAATTGGTGGTTTCTCCCTCAAGATTGGTTACTGATAATTGGTTGTTTCCATCATTACTGCATGAAGTTTCTGTAAGATGATGATCATTATCATCGGAACAAGAACCCGCTTGAGCCTGTTCATTCATAATTTGCTCAAAAATCAAACGTTGTTGTTCAATATCAATATTCTCCAAATCAAAATTCTCTTCAAATTGAGGCAATGATTGTGTCTGGTTCTTATTCACGGTTGCTGCAAACTCGGAAAGGGATTGCTTTTGGCCGTGATTTTTACCTCCTGCTCTCTTCTTGGCCATTGAATTTTTGTTTTTTTTTTCAAAGTTATTTTTAACTCTTGAATTTCGTTTTCATCTCGAGTCAGAACAAAATCCGAGTTCAATCTGGGGCTTGAATGGAAAATGTTGAAATGCTTCTCATCATTGATGGTTGGCAAAACAAAGCTGTGAAACAAAAGGGTTTCAAAATGATGTTTATGCCATTGTTCATTCATGAATCATCGTCACTGAAAACATTAAATTCTGCATAGACAGAATAGTGGTCACTGAGCTGTGTGCATGGCATGACAGGATTGGGTATTCTGAAAAATGGTTCAATGTGGCACTTGCTACATTCGAGGCGGTGTGTGATTGTTGTGCATGTCTTTGGTAATTTCTTGTGGATGTGAAAAATATAATCGAGTCGTTGTTTGGAACAAAGTGTATGAGGATGGGACAGATGAATTTCTCGTGGCTTTTCCTGGTGCGTTTCTTCATCTATAATAACGTCTCCAAATGTTATGGGATGATGTTTGTAATGTTCCAAAATAATGTCATGCACCAATGTATGACATGATGAGTCATTGTTATCTATGATTGCATGTTCTTGATTGTTGACTGTATATTCATGATGATTGTTTTCAATTGTTTGATCAAGTCCCACAGTTTGTGCTCGTATTAATGGATAATCCTTTTCCATTTCGATTCGTACATTCTCATCCGAAATAATGTCATTCATGGTTTTTACCATCCATTCATACCATTCTTGTCGATTTCTTGCATCCACATTAAAATCTCCACAGAGCAAAACAGGTACTCCTGGATGTTGCTTCATTTTCTCACTCACAAATAGTGCCAGCTCAATAATTTGAGATTGTTGAATTTTCCAATAGTTGACATTTGTTAAATCATAATTTGCTTGAGTATGGGTATTAAATATGAGACATTTGTTCGTCTTGATTTTCTCTTGATGATTTGTTGTCTTTTTAGAAATTGGTTCACTCAAATCAACGAGTGCATAGATGACTCCTTTCGTGGTCCAACCATCAATATCGGAACCTTGCGAAAATATGAATGCATCTCTCTCTAATATTGGAACTCGACTTAAAATAAATAACCCAGAATCAATGGGCTTCAATTTCCAATAATCTTGTTGTAAATGAACATAATGAAAATAGTCATGTCTTGATTCATCGTCATTTGACATGACAATTCTGCTGTTTGTTTTACAACAAAATTCATCTAATACTCGAGAAGATCGACTACTCGCGGTTGAGAATAATTCTTGCAAGCATAAAATATCAATTTTTCGACTCTTCCATTCGATCATGAGCTCTTCAAGCCTTGCATCTTTATAATCACTTGCATTGGTTTTTACGAGAGGTCTCATAAATAAATTATACGAGAGAATTTTGAAATGTTTGTAGGGAGAATTGGTTTGAGTTCCGATCTCGGATTTTTCAGAACTGTTGGGTGGTTGAGACATTTTTTTTAGGTTTTGTACGGCCGATAATAACAATAAATGGATTGATAATTCCATTCTTTTTGAATACAATTTTGTGATATCCATTTTCTAATTCAACCATAGTTTCCAACGACAGTGTTTAACGTTAACACTCGAATTTGAAGAAGACGTTCATAAAATGGCCAAATTTCCATTCCCGCCCGACTTTTGACAGGTCATTAGCGAAAAAAATATTACATTCATCAGCCAAGGTTTTCTCTCGGTTGCTCCCAACATCATCCCATCATCAAACCGAAATCAACAAATGTATGTATTTTCGAAAATTCTTGGTGGAGTTTCATCATGGTCACTGTCACTTGTCGATAATTAATTTTATACAATTGTTCACACAACGTTTTTAATGTATACAACAACAAAATCAAAACCCATCAATTCGATTGAAATAACATTAGTGGCCATCACTCCATAATCATCTCTTTGGAGTTCATTCTATATTTTTATATTAATACAAAAAAACAAACACTCACAATACCCCTCAATCACCACACAAACAACATGATTGACAGATTTAATGACTTGGCACGTCGGCCACACTATTCCAATCTCAACGTGGAAATGGAAGATCAAAATATTGACCACACTGCCCACAGTGATGACACTAAAGAATTGGGCAAATTCATGGAAGAATATTACAGTGAAGTTCAAGAAATTAGAGAAAATATTCAAAAAACAGAGACCAAACTTGGCGAGTTGCAAAAACTTTACAATCAATACTTGAGTGCCATTATTGCGGAGGAACAGAGAACATTGAAACAACGCCAAAAAATGTTGATTGAAGAAACTGGTCGTAGTGTTCAAAAGATTCAAACCGATTTGAGAAATATGCATGATAGAACTCAACAAATTGAACACGAAGAAAATGCAAACTCACCTGCTGTGAGAATTCGTAAACAACAACATGCATTGCTCACAAAGGATTTCATCAGTGTCTTGAATTTATATCAAGATTTGCAACAACAATTCAAATCCAACTACAAGAATAGATTGAAGCGTATTTTGAAAATTGTCAACTCGAGCTCGGGAAATGGCAATGATGAAGATTTTAACAAAACCGTCGATGAAATGGTTGAGAAAAATACTTTGAATCCAAGTGACCTGATTCAACAATCCATGGATGGTCTCACATCGACACAAACTGCCACACTCGATGCCTACTACAATGAAGCAACAGAAACTCACGATGACTTGAAACAAATCGAGTACTCACTGAGACAATTGCATCAAATGTTTATGGATTTTGCTCTCTTGGTTGAACAACAAGATGAATTGATGGACAATATTGAATACAATGTTGCCAGTACTGTAGAATATGTCGAAAAAGGTATTAAGGATATTAAGAATGCTCGAAAGAATCAAGGACGAAGCAGAAAATGTCTCGTGATTATCATCATTGTCATTGTTATTTTCACAGTGATATTAGCAATTTTATTAGCTGTTGGTATTCCACTTGGTTTATCCTTGGCTGGTGTCATTAAGAGATAGACGAAATATTCAATATTTTAATAATAACAATTTGCTAATCTATCGATATCATTATGTGAACATTTATTGTTGTTACACCATGTATATATATACACTATTGTTCATAATATTTCTAGTCTTCCAGTCGCTCTATTCCATACCATCTCTTTTTCATGAAAACAATTGGCAACATTGCATTAAGGAAAACGTTCAAAAAAAAATGTCCACTTCCTTACTCGAAGAACTTGCCTCAAACAACACAAGTGTTGGTGCGACCTCATGTACCTCAGCCGATCGGTTGATGAAGAAAGCTGAAAATGTACTCTCCAAGAAACTTCATTTTGGAAATCGGAATAAGGACGCTCAAAAGTATTTTGATCAAGCAGCGGAGATTTACATGCAGAGTAACATGTATTCGATGGCAGGAGAGGCCTATATGAAATCGGGTGAGTGTTTTGAAGCGATGGGAGAGCCCTCACGGGCAGCAAATACCTTCTCCATTGCCAGTGAAGCCTTCATGCAAGATGCCATGTTTGATCACTCAAAAGATACGTTTGAGAAATCACTCCATGCTTTGCAACGAGCAAGTGCCTTGTACAACGAGAACGGTCAGACAGCACAAGCTGCCCGCAAAGAAAAAGCCATTGCAGAGAAATTGAGCGAGGAATCGATTGTAGATATTGATATTTTGCATTTGGCGATTGAGGCTTATCGAAGAGCCGTCGAGTTGTTTGAATTTCAACAAGCGTATGCCACAGTCAATGCGTGCTTGGAACAAATTGGTTATTTGTATGTGAGAGTGAATGATTATTTGGAATCAAGCAAAGTATGGGAAGAAATTTTGAATTCAGAATGGAACAGAGGTAACTCCACAACGGGACAAGCATCGTTGGTACGACACTTGGAAACAAAATACATGTTTTACTGCTTATTGACAAGATTGGCAGGCATGAAGGACGACTATGATGACGATGATTTGGATTTGTACTGGATGGAACTGGAAAATTTTGAACAGAGAGGTCAAAGCTTTGGAAATAGTAGAGAGTTTGAATTGTTGGTCGGGGTCTACAAGTCTTTCAAGGAACGAGATTTGAAAGTCTTCTTACGTGTTGTGAAAAAGACACTTGAGGTGGCCAAACTCGATGAATGGTCGAAGCAAATTCTCTTGTACATTAGAAAAAAGCTTGAGAACGCAATTCGAGGTTCGAGTGTGGCAGAGGACGAGGATGGAGAGCTGGATTTGACCTGAAAAAAATGTCACATGCTGCCAACCGAGTTATTGTCAATTAACAGTCGATTTAGAAAATTAAACACTTTGTCCGATTGAAGATATCAAAAATAATCTCATCATATTCAACGATTTTACCGTCGATGATTGATTCTTGCCCTGCGATGCATCGCCAACGATGAGACAAACTTTTGACAAAGGAGCTGGAGCAAACATTTTTCTTTTGGCTGGTTGGTGGGAAAATTTACACCATCCTCCTGACATGACAGGAGGAGACTTTTGAAGGTTGGCCAGCCCAAAAACGCCATTCCAAACAAAGATCCTCGTATTGCGTCCGGATAAGATTCCGAGTGAGGCTCTTGAAAAATATCTTGACAAAACTCGGTACAGAACAACCACCCCGAGCGCCTTAACACCAACAACCTTTAGAGTAATTTTATATTGTGATTCAACATTGAGATTATTCAATACTATACCCACACAAATACACACTCGTACTCACGCATGAACAACCGATTTTCTTTCAACAACGCTACTAATAATAATTATTCGGTGCAAGCTTCCTATGAGAGTGAATATCCGGACTCCCATGACCAGGCTGGTTCCATGATTGATTCGGGAACCAGCAAAACTTCCAATCAATCTTCGTCCGTTCTCACCAATACAGGTACCATGAGCAAAGTGAGAGATCAATTCTTTGTGTTTTTAGTGAATTTAAACACGAAAACTTCCAAGATTTCTAACCGAAAAGAGGCCCTCCTGAATGCTCTTTTGTACGTCTATGTGTTTTACGTGAGCGTGATTGTATCGTCCTATTCAAGCCTATTTCTGTATAATGATGATGGTAGTAGTAACACGACGAGCTCTCAGAGAAATTGGGGCCTGGTTGGAGGATGGATTTGGAGAGCGTTGTTTTATCCCGTGAATTTTGCCTTAGAACACTACCCGTATGAGGTCATTGTTGCCTTTTCATGCGTCTTTGTTGCAGTAGAACTGGGTTTTCTTTCTCTCTGTTATGCGTTCCGATTGCTCTCGGATCGAGGTCATGCAGCCCTTCCACAAATTCGACGAGTATTGAGATGGGTAGCAACTCTATTTGTTGTTTTTTCTCCGTTCATTGCATGGGTGCATTGTGTGCCGTTATCTGTGAATCATTCTACGCAACAAGTCCTCGTGTACTTTCCTCATGTGAGTGTTTTATCGTCCATGAATATTGCATTCATGGTGATTGGAATTGTCGGATGTATTTTATCAATGATTGTGGTTGTGATTGGAGCGTTTATTTCGGTTGAAACCATACCACCTCCCATGAAATATGTACTATTTGCAATGGAGAGAGAACATCCACTCGTTGTTTTGATTCTCACGAACATGGCAAGTGTAATTGTGACTACAATTTGTGGAACTCAGTATTTGATTGTATCGTCATGTATCAAAATTGTGTTGGGCCTTGTCACTTGTTTCTTATTTGTTAAGGCTCTTCCTTTTTACAAGAGGTGGGAAAATTCATTTGTGATTGGAATTATGAGCTGCAAAGTGATTGGTCCTTTAGGACCTTTTGTTTCCAGTTTCTTTACTGGCAACAATGATGTAGAATCTATTGGAGGAGCTATCACAGGAGCCACTTTAGCAGCGTTCTTTTTTGCTTTTCTCATTGGATTTATTGCTAGTGAAATTTACTTGAGAGTCATCTTGTCTTGGGCAAGAAAACCATTGTTAGAATATTTTAACAATAAGGGAGCATCAAAATCTGCTGCTGTTCAAATTTATAATCAATTCGACAACATGAAAGAAATGAAGCGCCTCAATACTTTTATCAAATTTTCCCTTTCAAGCTTTGAAACAAGAGAAGATAGGTGAGTAGTTGATTATGCTTTACAATTAAAATTTTAACATCAAACTATGGCTACAAATTGGTTCAATAATGTGTAATATATAATTAATGTTTCAACTTCAAACAATGGCTACAAATTGGTGATTCAATCATCCAAAACATGCGTGTTAAAAACGGGAATTTTGGAATTCTTTTAAAGTGATTTTTCTATTGCTAATGCTTTTATTACCAAATGTGGGTCTAATAAGGCACTGCTTGATGTAGATTTTCTAATATTGAGCGCTTTATATTTTGGATTTTTTGGAGCGGAAGATGATCATCTCATGAACACAGTGACTGCCATCTCTAATTTATCACGAGCTGTAAAACAAGCTCCATCGATCATTCAAAAATATCACATTGTATTGAGAATGAAAGAAATAGAAACCAATGCTTCAAATGCAAAAACATTTAACATTGAGCTCAAGCAACAATTGACCAATGTCGACAAGAAGCAACAAGTAGTTATGTATTTCCACAGAGAATTCTTTAAGGAGTTGCTGTTAGAAAAACCGTCCTTGACCAAGTTAGATAACATCAATCGAACCATTTGCAAGCTACTGAACGATTGCGACAATATTTTTCGAAATATGTTTCTTACTCACAAAAATAACAAGACTTTATTGAGAGCATATGCATCTTTTTTGGAAACCTGTCGATGGGAAACTGAAACAGCTAAGGTAGGTATTAAGACGTCTCATTAATTATTGGAATTGTACACATACACACATACAGCAACTATATGAAGAAGCGAATATGTTAGAAGAAGAAGATGCACGCCGAGAGAAAAAGAAGACAAGTACGAATCCACAAAAACCCATCGCAAAAAACAAAATTGTCCCCGCAGTACGGTCTTCATTAGAGCTATTTGACGAAAAGGAACAACAGCCAGCAGCTGAAGGCTACCCTGCACAAGATTTTATGGATGAAAAACCTACAGATGAAGACAAATGGGAGTCAGTCAGTGTAGCCGGGAATGAAGATGAAAAGAAAGAACAATTTTACAGAGCTGCTATTAACACAAAAGAAGATTTGAACTCTTTTCGAGTTTGGTTTGCTATCTTTTGCGTGTTATCAACTTTGGTTATTGCTACTTGTTTGGTTACTTCGTTGCTGCTCTTAGAAAATTTTTCCAAACAAATTTCGTTACAAGAGAAAGTTTGTTCATTGAGCGGAATTCCCCATCTTTTGAACATCGAGATTAGAGCAGTTCAAGCTCGTTTGAACATGGCTAGCCATGAAATTGATAAGATTGAGCTGGCACAAATCAGAATTATTGCAAAGCATCAAATGGAATTCCTTTTCAAAAAAATTCATGATGTCCAAGAAGCCTCAACGAGCGGTGAATTTATTGACCAAGTTGTTAAAACATACACAAACGTTGAATGGAAATATTTTGTTCCAGTTGCAGTAAGTACTGACATAGTTTTCAAAAGACAGAAATGATCATGTAAAAAACAATTCAATAGCAAGCTGATGAATCCCTCATGCCAATTTATGATGTCTCTAACGCATCCATTGGTGACTTTGTTGATTTATTGGTTGACTCTGGCGAAGATATTATGGCAATGCTCAATGATTGGCATGAATTTAACAAAACAATCGCTAATTACCATTTCCTCTTGATTTATTTGAACAAGGATGTTGCCGCAAATGCATTTGACTCGTTTTGTGTCTCGTTTTTAGAAGGAACCAAAACCACTACTCAACAATCATCTATCATATTCCACTCGATTTATGGAATTGTGTTAGGTCTCTATGTAATATTTGTAATGATATACATTGCTGTTATGAGAACGCAATTGCTGCAAATCAATCGATTGATTTCTGCTGTTTTTGGGAGAATTCCTAATGATGAAACTGGTAAGTTTAACTGTTTGTTGCAACATTCTGCTGTAATACTCGTATTAGGCAAAGTTTATCACAGTTTTGCGAAAAAAATTGAAGACACACATCTTCATAAGGTTAGAATTGCTGTTTTCACTCCTCAGGTTCTCTTTTCCTCCATGACCGTTGCAGTGGTTGCAATTGTGGTCATTGTCTGGATTCTGCTCATTGTCGAGTACAATAGCAATGCTAAAAAAGCACAAACCACAATGATGGCCACGAACAGTTTGAACACAGTGGTCAAAAGTATCATGTTAGCTAATTTTAACCTTGTTGAAATTGCCAAAAGGAGCAGGCTTGTTTCAAGTACTTTCTCTGAATTGAAACGAGTCAATCAAGAACAGCTTATTACTGCAACTAGTACTTGGCGCTCGCTTACAGTAGGAATGGAAAGCCAAAACTACAAGTCTGCTGTGTATCATGTTTTTCCTGAAATAGATCAATTATTGTCAGGAGGTTGTTCCAACGTGTCTTCCAATGTAACTTCAAAGCTCGAGTCCCCAATTCCTTACAATGCTTCTGAGGTTGAATCAGAGGAGTTGCAAGCCGTTTTGAGCCAATACTCTAACGCAGCCTGTTTAGGAATGGAGGATCTAATCGACATCATCAGCTCACATCTGACAGAACTCACTCAAGAATTCTTCTCGGGCCAGCTTTCATCCGAAGTTTCTATTGAAATATATTTTTCACACATATACTATTACAGCGTGGCCTTTTCACGAAAGATTTTTGAGTTTATTTCCACCTTTGTGAATCTCTCAAAGTCACCATCCGTTATCATTACTTATGTCTGTGCATTTACTGGAACGGCGTTATTATTGGTTCTCTTTTACTTTTCATATAATTCATTGCAGACTTTTTGGAACGAAAAACATGCGATGAGAACTCTGTTAAATTACATTCATTGGAGTGTGATTGAAACTCATGACCACTTGAAAGAATATGTGTTATCGCACGAAATTAGTGGCTATACCTATCAATTCATGAACAAGATGTATTCAAAGCTCAAGAACACAGAACGGGCAGGAAAAAACGCTGAAGCAAATAACAACCTGGACGATCCATTCTCCATGACAAGATCTATATTAAGTGCAGCTGTTGACGGAGTGGCACTTTGCTCACAGACTGGAAAAGACCTCACTTGGTCTATTCAAGAATTTAACAAATCAGCCGAAGAAATGTTCATGCACA
Organism: Naegleria lovaniensis; assembly: GCF_003324165.1. Lineage (NCBI taxonomy): Eukaryota > Heterolobosea > Eutetramitea > Acrasida > Naegleriidae > Naegleria > Naegleria lovaniensis. Next base: position 26,132 of record NW_025407876.1, on the reverse strand, counting down.
AACGAAATGAGGTAAGAGTGATCACATCATTGTTACTTAAAGTTCATTTTCTAACATCTTGATCAATATAATACATTACGGAAAAGATATTTGGACTGGATATTTCTATCACATTTTCAACTGAAAGTCATTCACAAATTAAGAAAATTTTGAATGGGATGATGTCTTCTCACTCATATTGCAGTGAGATTTTGGAGACTAATTGTCTGAGGAAGAACAAGACGACATTCCCTGCAAAGGTAACCATTTGCTTGACGTACTTCCAAAAGAAGCCCATTGTGACCTTTTTTTTCAGAGACATCACCATGGAAAAGAAGCAAAATTCTCTCATTCAAGAAGAGAAGCAGAAGAGTGAGCAATTGTTGTTAAATATTTTACCCAAGCCTGTGGCCATTCGATTGATGGAAGGCGAAAGAAATATTTATGAGAAGATTCCTGATTTATCAGTTTTTTTCAGTGACATGGTCGGGTTTACTAAGATGAGTTCTAAAATGGAGGCAAGTGAATTGGTCTTGATGTTGAATGAGATTGTAGAATCCATGGATTTGTTGACAGATAAGCACGGCTTGGATAAAATTAAGACCATGTAAGTATTTTGAGATATGGGTAGAATATTCATCTATGGATTGTATCCTCCCTAATTATATAATTACCCAATGAACAATGAAAGTGGTGACGCTTATTTTTGTGTTGGTGGCGCCTATGCATCCAAAGTATCAGATCATCCAGAACGAATGTTAAAATTCTGCATAGATATTTTTACTTTTCTTCACAAGTATAATAAGGAAAAGAAAAAGAAAGTAAATGTTCGTATAGGTAAGTATTTAATGAAAGGAACAGGTCTAAGTGTAGCGCAAATCATTTAGGAATTCACACGGGAGCGGCTGTTGGTATGTATATGAATTTGTTGTTGTTGTTGTTGCAATTAATAACAATCGTATTTCGCATAACTTAGGTGGAGTCATTGGTACCAAGAAGTTTGCATTTGATTTATGGGGAGTAAGTGAAATTGATGATCTTTTCGTATTCTTATTTGTAATACTTTTGTAACCTTTTAAAAGGATACCATAAACACTGCTAGTAGAATGGAGAGTACTGGTGTTGAGGGCCGTGTACAAATATCACGCTCCTGCTATGAGAGAGTTTACGATTTAGGATATCAATTTGAAGAACGAGAGCCAATAGAAGTGAAAGGTATGTGTGGCATATCATGCAATTTTTTTTCCCTTAAATCTTTCACACTTATTGCTTCATGATTTCAAATTGTTAAGGCAAAGGAAAAATGCAAACTTATTTATTGGCTGCCAAACACCATCCATCTCCTATTCCTGGTTCAGAAAGTGGCCTCAATGATGACAGTAAATCGCAAACATTCGACGAAACTAGCAGCTCTGTCACACTGGAAATAACAAAACCTCTCTCTCGAACTCTTGGCAGTATCAGTGCTGACAATTTAAGCGAATCGGAGCGAGACAGCGCGGCCAATAGATCCAACAAATCCGTAAAAACCAACTCACAACCCAACATGCTAAAGAAATAAGAGAAAACCCAAGCTGAGACCTTTTTGAAAAGAGGGGTTGAACAAAGCTTGGTGTACCTTTTATTGTTAATAAATAAAAATAGTCGAAAAACAACCACCAATTGTCTGTATCAAACATTTTCAAAAGGATTTTGGATTCATGAATCATCAGTAGTAGTTATTATTTACGGAAGAACAAGTTTAATTGTTGTTGTTGGGTTCTTCAACACATTATCAAGATAATTAACCAAAACCTCGTATACCAAAATTTATGAATTATATTGTTGGACAAGCCCGAGAGAATAATATTATTAATACCAACAAACAATAACCATGCTGAATCATGAAGCACGAAAATACAGTAATAGCGGAAATGAAACCAATGATGCAACAGAAGACAATCATCAACAAGCACATAACCGAAAATTATCTCAATTAACGGCTACTTCGTCATCATCGGGCTCTTCTTCATCCTTGCCCAACAACAACAACCATTTCTCATCCAGTTCCAAAATCAACCAAAACCACCATCCCACAACCACCCTCACATCATCGTCGGGTTCCTCTTCCAAAAAGAAGCATGGCCTTTCTGTTGTTGCTGCAGCAGCTCCTACGAGCCAAGGAGGCTCTTCATCAGCAGCCTCTTCATCCTTGATGAATGTCTATTCTGTGATGGACGATGAAGAAGAAGAGGTTTATTCACTTCAGGATGCTGTCGGAAGACCTCATGATGACACAACAATGAATCATCATCGTGTCAATCATAGAGAATTGTTGGATTCTCCTCCTTTGAATCAACAACAACCCAATCAACACCACCGTAAAAGTAACTCCCAAGAACGAAACTATATTTCATCAACTCCTTCTTCAAGAAATGATAATAACAATGAAATTCACATGGATGAATTTCACACTACGAAATCTTCAAGCTTAACTATTGGAGAGCGAGAAGATGACAAATCTCGTTCACATCATCAGCATGGCATTTCTCCACCTCTTCCTGTGACTCTACAATCTTCTTATTTTACCAATACAGATCACCATACTTCTGCACAATCAACAACAACACAAACCTCTCGCCGATTGTCAACAATTGGATCCAATGTCAATGACATTCCAACAGCAGGGCCTCCCACCTCCCCAACCATGTTGCGAGTTTATGAGCAGGAGGATGAAAAATTTAATTATCATGCAATTAATGCCATGAGACAGCTCTATGTCGAGGGAGCCAAAGAAAAAAAAAGCTTTTTCAAAAGTGGGATGGAAGATGAAGAGCTGTCTGGTGGAATTTTAATGACAGCAAGTAGATCTGGCCAGGAGTGTCACACTCACTCTGCTTGGATTGATCCATCTGAATATGTACATAATTTTCACAAATTGTCCAAAGACGAAATTGGAATTATTGTTTCATTTATGCCCATGCACGACAATTTAAACTTTGGTTTAACATCCAAGGAATATTATTACTTGTCAATACAAGACCGATTTTGGAAATGTTATATTATGAAGCTTTCGACGAGAGAGCGAAAGGAAATGCAAACTGTATTTTACCAGTTAGATATTGACAATAGTGAATATAATTACAATTTCAGCGATGCAGATAACATTTATACACCACTAAATTCTTTCAAGAAGAAGGGCTCAAGGCAAAATTCCAAGTCGAACGGGCCAAGACGGGGGTTCTTTGGCATTTTCTGGAAGAGTAACAATACCAGTAACAACAATACTGCTATTCGAGATGATGACAGTCTCAATGAAGCTGGAGATTCCCTAACGATTGAAGATGATTTAGCTTTCAGTGAGGAAGATTTACATTCCATTCAAATTGGCTCCATTAATGATAACGTGACCAAGATGATCCACAGTCGCCGTTCGTCGAGCTCATCAAACAAATCCTATGCCAGTGGAGTTTTTTCAAAAAAGAGCGTGGAAAGCTATGGATCTACATCACAAAAGCGCCTACCTCTCAAGCATCAATACATACTCTACAAGCAACACTCAAAAACAGTGAGAAAAAAGGAGAGAGGAAAGAGAGCAGAGGATCGAATTGACGAATTACTCAGTAAGAGATGTCAACCTTGTCTTTATTTCCAACTCTGTATGCTTTCATTTGTGACTTTAGTTTTCATCACACTAAGCTTAGTTTTTGGAGGACTCTATTTTGATGGATCTGTGGAGAAAGAACAAGCAGATACACTGATTGTGGTGAGTCCTGTGGGATTCTCCTTTATATGGCTCCCCATATTTTTTGTGTTTATCTTATCTACCTATTTATTTCTTGGATGGATACCATACGTATCCAATTGCTGCTTAGCTCTTTACCGAAAACACCAAATTAAGGCCAGTGACGAAAGCAAAAGTTTATTGCGCCCTAACGAAGATACTGACTCTGATGCGGAAACAAGTATTGCTCTAGTCATTTTACGACGATTATTTTTCTCACCAGAAATGCAAAACAATGTGAACGAGCCCAATTACCAGTTACTATTATGTTTACCTTCTCAATTTATATGGTTTTCAGTGTTGATATTTTGTGTTGCCTTACATTTGGTAGCATTTAATGGACAAACTACATGGCGATTTTTCTTTATACCTGTATATATATTTATATTTATTGCTGCTATGGATTTTACTTATCGCTTATTACGTGTGTGGAAATTGACAGTACCCAGCAAACGTACATGGGGAAAATTATTAACCATCATTTATCTAGCCATTAATATGTGGATGATTTACTTGTCAGGAACATCCTCACTCTTTTTATCGAGCTTGAAAATGGATAATTTACCTTTCATGAAAATGGTCGAGTGGAGTGTAGTCTTGTCACCCTCTTTTCTATGTCTTTTACTGCTACATACCAACATTTGTCTCATTCCCTTCTACACGACAAGGATATTTTACAATGGATTTCAGTCTCAAACAAGAACCATTCTTGCCATTCTTTCGCCCTTTCCTCTGACTGTGATTGTGTTAAGTCCGTTCACTTGTTCTCTCATTTTACTTGCGTTGAGATTGGATTCATTTGTGACATTTAGATATGTCTTGGTATTGGCTCCTCTCTATTGTGGATTGTCCATTTACATGATCATTATTGGGATTTATAGCATTGTGAAAATTTTCAAATCTTTTTGTTGTAAATAACCTTTATTGTAAACCAACAACAAAATTGTCTAATTGTTTTCTAACGGGCTCTCATTGAAGTATTGCCTGCAGCATCTTATTTCCTGCTTCTGCACAGAGAGAAATGAAGGAACCTTGCATAACATCATCAGAAAAACGTGGCTAAGCTTCTAATCTGATGGGATGCAACAAAATTAAGAAAAAAACTCAAGAGCTCATGTGTTTCGTTGGTGTTTCTTTCGGTCCTTTTACAACATCCAGTCCTCGGGGTTCACTCAGGAGATGAGCAAAATATCTCTTATTTCCGTTGCATCTTGTAAGACCTAACATTACAATAGATTTTTTTGATCAAAACACAAAAAAACACAATTCGACGGTTGTGGACAATCCAGTCTTTCTGTTTGTTGAGCCATGAAAAAGAGAAAACTCGACTCAGTATCTGTTGTTGAAGCAACACATTCAACCATGATCAATCATATTTCTGAAATAGATGCTTCCTACTCTCCGATGATAAATTCCAACCACTTCAACAACGACAACCGTAGCAACCATGGACCATTTGTGGATGATATCATTTTTGAAATTCTTCATTTCCTTGATTCATTATTTATTATTCAAATTTGTATGAAAATCTCAAAACAATGGAGACAAGTATCATTTCAAATTCCTCTCTCATTATCATTCCAACAAAATCTCTTAAAACAAGTGTCTGAATCAATCAAACTTTTAGCTAATTGTGAGTATTTAAAGAATTTGACTTGTTTGAATCTGGGTGGCAATGAAATTGGTAATGAGGGAGTCAAATATATTGCCAATAGTGAACGTTTAAAGAATTTGACTTCTTTAGATCTTAGATACAATGAAATTGACAATGAAGGTGTCACATATATTGCTAATAGCAAATGTTTAAAGAACTTGACTTGTTTGAATCTGAAACACAATAGAATTGGCAGTGAAGGTGTTAAATATATTGCTAATAGTGAATGGTTGAAAAATTTGATCTATTTGAATCTGAGTTTCAATGAAATTGGAAGCGAAGGTGTTAAATATATTGCTAACAGTGAATGTTTAAAGAATTTGATCTCTTTGAATCTTCTTCTCAGTAGAATTGGCAATGAAGGAGTTATATATATCGCTAATAGTGAATGTTTAAAGAATTTAACTTATTTAAAGCTTGTCAAGAATAGAATTGGATATGAAGGAGTTAAATTTATTGCTAAGAGTATATATATGAACAATTTGACTAATTTAAATTTGGGCTTCAATGAAATTAACAAAGAATGTGTTGAATGTATTGCTAGCAGCGAATGTTTAAAGAATTTGACTTCGTTGGAGCTGAAAGGCAATGAAATTGGTAATGAAAGTGTTAAATATATTGCTAATAGTGAATGTTTAAAGAACTTGACTCATTTGAGCCTGAAACACAATAGAATTGGCAGTGAAGGTGTCAGATATATTGCTAATAGCGAATGTTTAACTAATTTGACTTCTTTGGATCTCTATTACAATGAAATTAACAATGAAGGTGTTAAATATATTGTCAATAGCGAATGTTTAAAGAATTTGATCTCTTTGGATCTCAGCTGCAATAGAATTGACCATGAAGGTATTGATTATATTTCTAATAACGCTTGGTTCAAGAATTTAATTTCTTTGGAACTGCAAGGCAACCCCAGAGTTGACAATAATAATTGGCTAAATTTAAATGGATTTTTTTAGTACATCAAGGATTGACAACTTGATGAGCTCATAAACATTTTTATCATAGCAATCTTGATGAAGTTTTATCATTTGGACCTTATTTCTCAATCCACCTGAACAAACCCTCTATGCGAACAAGGGAAACAAACCAAGATTGTGCAGAAACAAGTCCAAGCAAACAATGAGGATCCACAGGCTTGTGAAGAACATTAACAAGACAAATTTATTGAAGATTGGTAAAAACTCCACCTCTCTTTTTAGTGGCAAATGCACAATAGTAGATTAAAAAGACCACATTTCCAACTCCAACAATAATGGAAACTAATAACGCAATCACTGACAAGCTGATGGCAGTTTCAGCTTCAGTAGAAACTGAAGAGTCTTCCATGGCTTTGCAATTACCTCTGCCAGAAGATGGATCAACATAGACATACATGGTTTGATGTCTCATGGTTACTGTTTGAATTTGGTTATTGTTATCAGTTACAACCGAGGTGGTCATGAATTTCGCGAAAAGTGCAGTATCTTCATTGCCTCTACTAATCTTAACCAAATACACATGTCCTAATTTCACTTCAGCCATATCACTTGTCATTTTGGAAAGATCAATGGGAGTATTTTGTTTAGTGGACGACTTGTTTGGAATGACCAACACTCCATCCACAAATTGAATTCCAGTAAAACTCGAATACAAATCACAACCATACGATTTTACCAAATCATCCACAGTACCCAAATCAAGAATTTTTCCAACTTCTGCGCCTTGAATACCCACTTGAAAATTATAAACATTATTCATTGGAACAAGTCGAATATCGGAACCAGCATTTCGTACCGAGTGGTCTTGAACTTTCGATCCAGGAACATTACAATAAAAAGACCAACTGGATGAAATTTGATCAAGTGGATGTAAATGTGCCAAATAATATGGAGTCGTAGTGGATGGAAGAATTCTATTGGTATGATCAATAGCAGCAGCACATGATACATCATACCATCCGCTGCCGACCATCATCACGATCATGATGAAACACGCAAAAGCCGAGAGGATCCAAGCTTTCATATTTTTTGAAACACTGCTTTTCTATTCATGAAATCAATTGTGAGCTTTTTGAGATGAAATGGAGAGTGAAATTACTTTCGAATTTAGATTCTAATTCTAAGCAGATTTTCATCTGTGAAGAGTGTTATGTTTTTACATTGAATTTCAAGCTTAGTACTTGTCACTGTGTCCATGATGACCAAATTTTAGATTTTTAGATTCTATTAGAAGATTTTAATTGAAACCACAGAATTTTACAAACGTCCTTGTCACCATTGGTTGGCATACTGTTCTTTCAATTTTCCATCTTTATCGAAAAATCGATTCTTTCGTGCGAAAAATGTCAAGAAACGATACAACACGACCCATTTGGTGAGAAAGGGAGAATACGTATTGGTTCCACGTGTTTTGGAAACTTCAGAACATAAATAACGAGCAACAACGTCTCTGTCCTCGGCTAGAATGTTGAAAATTCGTTTCACACGATCGTTCAATTTGTTCTTGTCTGTGACAAGCATTCTTGTAATGACCATTCCTTGTGTGGAGTATAAAAATAATTTGAAAAATGCAGGGTGGGTGGATTATAATTTGAAAAATGTCAAAATCAAATATTTCGAATTAAATATTGAAATATTAAAATTACAAAATAAGTAATAAGCATGTCGAAACCTACCTGGTTGTAATCTATGAATTCCCACTTTGGTATCTTTGGTTTCTTCACACAAAGTATCTACAAATTGTCTATAACTTGCTTTGGTCATTCCATAAATAGACATTTCAGGGGAAGCTCTATAATCACTCCCCAATCCTTCCATCACAAAGACATGACCACCCTCTCCAGATTGATTCTTGATGAATTTAATCGCTGCTTGAACACAATAAATGGTTCCCAAAGTATTCACATTGACAATTTTTTCAATTTCTTTACGTGTCATTTCTTCCAATTTTTTTCGACAATCTCCACTCGCTGCATTATTAATCCACACATCAACGTGATGATTCAATTTTTCCTGAATGAAAGGAATGAGAACTGTATTCACTTGATCGTAATTGGAAATGTCACATGAAATGCCAAACACTCGTTTTTGAAGAATTTGTTGATTGAGGCCAGTTTCAGTTTCTAGATGATGGAAAGCACTCTCGATGGATTGAGGTGAAGTGGCACAAAACACAATATGGTTGTTTTCATTGAGGCGAAGAAATTCCTTGACGAGTGCAAATCCGAGTCCCTTTGATCCTCCTAATTGAAAAATAAATTCATGAATTCCATATTTAAAAAAATAATGAAAGCAAAAATCCGAGTGAACCATTGTCATCATCATAATGTTCAATCCATCGATTCATGGAATTAATGTATCGTTATTAATTTTTAATAAAATTAGTGATAAATCAATAATCAAAGATCAAAATTTTGGATTGATCCGACGCAACATATGTTCGATCCTACCTGTAATGACAATATTCAATCGAGACTTTTTTCGTAAATCACTCTTGAGAGCGTTAATCTTGTTTCTTTGTAGGATTTTTCTCACATATTGAGTCAACGCTACTAAAACCAATACAATCAATCCAGCAATCCAAATGGACATTTTTTTCATACTGAACAGTCTCAATTAATTTCAAACCTCTCTCACCTCTTTTTGGAAAGACTTTTTGCTTGATAAATGTTAGGCGTCTTTCTAATTTTTCTCTCCCTACGGTGTTGTTCGAATAAATTAGACGATGGAGTAAATTCGTTTTTGTCAACTTGTTGTTGAGGATCACCAGCTGATAGTTCCCTTTTGGTGGGCCATTCATTCAATACAGGAGGAGCCATTCCTCGTTTCACAAATTCAACCTCATGATACACTCCTTCTACATCTCCTCTAAATCCATTTTCTTCGCAATGTTCTCCCAAATTTTCCATTTTCTTTCCGTTTCGGTATTTGACAGTGGTGGAGGTTGACTTGTCAAAATGTTTATCCTCTTTGTCAAGACATTGTTCTCTCTCCTTCTCTTCTTTAATCATTCTCTTACGATCTTTTTTGATTTGCTTTGAAAGTTGTTTAATTTCTAATTTTCGCTGCAAATCCCGATTCTCTTGCTTCCTTAATGTTTGAATTTCATTTCGAATGGAAGGATTATCATGAACATGAGCGTTATAATTGTAGCCGCTCAGAACTCGATATTGTTCTTGAGCCAATTCTTGCATGGCTTGAATGAGTTTTGGCATTCTCACGAAAAACTTTTCGTCCGCTTGTTGTTCCGTTCTTCTCAGCTCATAAAACATGTCATGAATATCTTGAGTTTGTATTTGAATCATGTTTCTCGGATTTCGTGAGGATCCACGAGTCGATGATGAGGAGGAGATGCTTTGATGCATTTTTTTGTTTGACTTCTGTAAGTTCGTTGGCGGGATCTATTTTTTCCTTGATAGACGTTTAACTGACTGATCAAAACCATGCAATCAAAACCATGCAATCAAAACAACGTTGTCATTTAATTTAACATTAATTTACAAAATTACATAATCTAAGAAGGGTCGTTATCCATTCTTAAAGTATCTGAAGAATTCAGGGTCGTCTTCTTCACAAACTTGAATCGACGTGCTCTCTGGAAGTTTTTTCCATTCAATGAACAATTCACCAATTTCTTCTCCCCTATCATCGACACTGTCATCTCCAAGGTCAACGTCGTAGCCAATCATGACAAGAATTTTTGGTTCATTCTCGGGAAGCATGACGTAACACATATCGTCAGAAATATCCTCACTGTCAAAGTAGTCAAATTCAGAGAATTTTCCATCATCAAAGCTGAAAAGGGTACCATTCTTGTACTCTTTCAATTCCTTTTCTGCTTCCAAATCGACAGTTTTGTCAACATTTCTTAATTGACGCAATAGATCCATTGCTTCCTCGTGAGTCATTTGCAAATACTTTAAATCTGGATATTCAGAAGCATTGTTCATTCTTCTTGGATCAATTTCCAAGGTATCCATAGCTTGGTTGAATTCTTCGGTTTCTTGTCCCTCTTGAATTTGAATCCATTCCTTAATGACAATTGGAGAGTATGACTTTAAAACTCCAATAAATTTCTCGGCAGCCTGTCGTAACTCATCAGCACTCTTGGAACCAATCCACAAGAAGCAATGGTCATACTTGGTTTGAAGTAAAAAGCAAGTTCTTGAATCCAAACTTTTCGTATTGTGACACAATTTTGGTACCAACTCCTTGTGGATTGCATAAAAGTTGTTCAGAGGACTAATACGGTAGAGGTAGGATTTTGGTTCCTTTCTAGCCTTCTCGTTTAATCCTAATATTGTTTCCCATTGTGTAAGTTGAACCAAAAAGCCAGCATTAGGAGAGCAGCAAGCTCTCTTTTGTTTTACATCGTCCAAAGCTCTTGCAAACGACATTTTATATTTCCACATCATGTATGAAATGGTCAAGCAGCAAGATCGTGAGACTCCCATTTGACAATGGATAAAAACTTTTCCACCATTTTTGATTGCATTTTCGATGAATTCAATAACTCCATAAAATGAACCAATAATAGATTCGTTTGGATCGTCATATAAACTTAGTGAGTAGTATGTAAAATCATTAGGGAAGTAGTTATCACAATAAACACTAGCAGCAGAATTGATGATGTGCGTAATTCCATGGTCATTGAGCTTTTTCTTATCCTGTGCAACGGCGGCACTTCCTAGGAAAAGAAAATCTGTAATTTTGGAACAAACATAATGACAAGCTTTGGCGAGCTCTCTTCCACTGAGTACTTTTGGTTCTTCCACATGTTCTACATCTCGCGTGTTGAGAGGACTCAATTGAGTGCGCTCCTTCTTTCGTGGTGATTCAAGTGAATCATGTTCTTCATCCTTACTTACTCCAGCCATTGGTCTCTTTCTGAGTTGGAGAAGATTTCCCAGCTTATCAACGTCTGAGCTATTAAATGTTTCGTCAGGAGAAAGAAGTGACAACTCTTCAAAAAGATGTCTCGATGATTTTTGTGTTGTGCCTCTCATCATGGCTTTAATCCGAGCTAAAAGATGATGACGCAAAGCACTCGATGAAAGACTTGACAATGTGGCAGATGATGAAGCAGTAGTTGAGGTTTCTGGTGACTGAGAGGTTGCGACACTGTTTCGAACGTCTGTTTTGAGTACCAAATCGTCAAATGATTGTGGTTTTCCAGAGTGGAATAACTGCTCTACAGCATGAGGTTGTTGCAACAATGATTCCAAGTGGAGTGCTCTCTCAATGGTTCTGCTCTTGACAAATTCACTTGACTCCTTTCCGTACCATACATAGAGATCGAAGAGGTACTTGTTGTGTTGTGAGGAGTCTAATCGGGTACTAGCAAATGGATACTCTAAACCACGCGGTGTGAAGGCACAATCTGTCATGCCATTAGATCCATCTAGAGAGCCAATTGTGAAGAGTTGTTCGAGTAGTCTAAAGTTAGTTTCATCTCGAGTCGATGATTCGTCAATAGTGGCGAATGGGAAGGCATGTTTGTTGGATTGTTGTGGTGATGTTGTCGAGTTCAAGTGAGAATGATGATAGAGGTGGAGAACAATATAGCACGAAGTTGTATTGAATTGTGAGGAGCGAGAGGATGATGATATTGTGCTCGAGACCAGACTATGGAGAGGTCTTGTTTTAAACTCTCGTTTCCAGACCTTGTCCGAAGAGTTCTTGTGGGATGATGAGGTAGCATCAAAACATTCGAATAATTTGATATTGCTCGTGTAGAGAGTTGCGTCTTGGCCTGTTGATGGGGATGATCCAATCAACTTGCTCATAGCTTCAATTGGAATTGGGTCAGTATCAAATGAAATGGAAGAAAAGAAGGAGGCACTGCTACTGTTTGTTGTTGTACCTCTTGCTGATTTTCCATTTGAGAAGATTTCATAGTCCTTGATATCTTCCTCATCATCATCATCATAGGACGTGTCATTGTTGTTGTCTGACGAGGAAGAGATGACGGTTTTCAAATTGGATAATGATACGGGCGGAATAGTAATGCCATTACTTGTTGTGCTGCTTGGAACGGACGTGGAGTTGGAATTTTCATGATTTGTGGTTGTTGTTGTATCAGAAGAAGAAGTACCACGATCAACCGCCACTCCTTCCTCGCTGTTGCTGTTGTTCACTTTGGAAAGGGGCAATGATAATTTGAACATGAAATTTTTTTAATTTGGTAAATAAAAATTTTTCATCAACAATTTTCATCAATCATCGCGTCTGGATCACCAGATTTCGTTTTTTGATCGGAGCGCACAATGATATCATCATCATTGCCTAATTTTTCATAATTACTGAATTACTGTGTGCAGTTATTTGGAAATGTATGAATCTACCTTTATAAACGACTGGTAGCCACCAAATGTTCCAGTCTAGCCACAGTAATGCGTTGATTATTCCTTCCAAAGGTATTCTTTTCGTAAAATACAGCACTCGATTCATCTGCTCCGCTCATGGAATAATCACTTTGCTCGGACAAGAATTTGATAAACTCATTCTCATCAGAGAAGGAAATGATGGAATCTGTGTTAAATCCATCATTCACGTAGCAAAATTCAAAGACTTTTTGTGGTGTTGTGTACACAAGACCAACCCCACAATAATCCCTGTGTCCGTTCATGATGTAACGACCACTCTTGAGGGCTTGAGCCACTTGTTGAGCGAGTTCAGTACCTACTGGCTCTCTCGAAAGTGCTGCAATCACTTGCTCACTACACCAAGAATGTTCTTCTACTGGCATTGGGGTTTTAATGATGGATTTTTTAATTGGTTTCGCATGCGGATGAGTCAAGATCATAAGGGGAAATTCGGTGCGAGAATGACATTTCTCTCTATATATTTTCCTTTCTCATGTTTGCAAAGAGATTTGGCATTTCTCAATTAGCTTTTTTTTGATCTATGGATTGTCTGCCTGTTGGACTCTTGCATACAATGTGTACCTCTTCCAACTCAGAACCTGCATGGAGGTTTAAGGTCATTACGCCTTGATCTTTTTATCAAATTTCCTGGCCGTACGGCGATTTGAATCATGACAGTGTTGCAGAATTGTTTGAAAGCATGATTCCAGCAGTATCATCCTCAATTATCTCTTACGATCTCTCTTACACAACAATTCCCTTCCCGCAACCGAGTATTACATTCTTTAAAGTGTTACGAAAGACGTTGTAATTGGGAGGAGAGATGGGAGTATCTTGCCATCATGATCAACAACATGTTCTCAGATCATTCGAATGAAGAGGGTTTGGCATCAAAATTCTACCGCCAAAATTTGAAAACATTTCCCGCCACTAACTGCAGTTTTATTAACCGAAAACGGCCGCTAACGAGAGATGGTCCAAAACTCTTTCTCAGCAACCATCTGTGCCCGCCTTGGAAACTCAACAACACAAAAAAACGAACAACAACTGCCATTACTAGCGAGACATCTCGAACTGCTGGTGCCATTCATCACGACGGAACTCACTCTCGCTCGACAACGGAACCCTCCAACGCAAGTGTACACACTTATTCCCCTTCCTTACCTTCATTCTCTATTCTCAATTATTATTATTCAAGGCTGCCTTGAAGCAATATTTATATACCACGCTAATTCAAAAACGCCACCCCATCCACCACTAGCCTTATTATATTCGGCATTTTACGAACACCAAATTGTACAAGAATGGTAAAATCAACAACCCTTGGAAGCCTTAATACACTGGAAGGCTCACCATCTTCATCATCATCATCGTCATCGACGGGCAACACATCACCGCTCTCAGCCATTAACGCTGCCATGCACAATGCTTCTGTTCTCTATAACTCCCTCAACCACACTTCGTTTTTGCAACGACACTTGCAACACAGCAAAGGCACCACCGCTATTCTCTCATCATCACCATCCTCTATCACAACCACCATTACCGCTAACATTACAACAAATAGAACGCTTCCGATCTCAAGGGACGACTTTTCTCTCAAATCCTTTCAAGCACCAATCCACAACGTTTCCAACGACCAAGAGTCATCCTCACTCCCTAAACTCAATCTAAGCTCCATCACCAAGCAATCAAAAACCAAACGAAAATCGTCGACCAAATCAGGAACTAGAGCAAAAAGCGAACCTTCATCACCCTCAGATGACAGCAGCTCTTCATCAGGAAGCACTGCGCAATCCTCTGGAAAACGAAAGAGTTGCAATCGATGGACCAAAACCGAGAATGAAATGCTCATCAAGGCCATCGAAAAGTATGGTGAAAAGAAGTGGAATGAAATTGCTAAAATGGTGGGTACCAAGAACAGTGATCAATGTAATCAACACTGGTGGCGAGTGCTCAATCCCAAGATTTGTAAAAAACCATGGAGTGAAGAAGAAGATTTGATGCTCATTGACAAGGTTCGTGAATTTGGAGAAAGCGCTTGGAAGAGTATTGCCGATTCGTTCATTGGAAGGACCGATATTCAGTGTCGCCATCGATGGATCATGCTGCGCAAGTACGAGCAAGAGGGAAAGGGTAGACCAGTCTCTCGAACGAACATTACTTGCAATTCTAATGTGACCATTCCTCAAAAGCTGAAAGAGACTCTTACTGAGGCATCTTCTACGGTTGCTCCCTCACAACCTCAATCAACCAGGAAGACACAGGCCCGAAAAAAGAGAAGCACCTCCAATGCCAGTAGCAATGGTAACAATACCAAACAACCTGAGTGTACAGGTACATGGAGTGCATTCTTGTCCAGTGAAGGAGACTTGTTGTGCAATGAAGATCCATTCCCAATGTTAAACTTCCAAGCGTTGTCGCCCACACAACAACATTTGACTCCTCACCAACTTCTCCGTGCTGTCAAGAGAGAAGATAGCTTTGATCGAGATTCATTCGAAGATGCTGGCCACGATGATTTGATGGATGAGTCTGTGTACCACTTTGACCAGCAAGAGATTCTTTTGTGTGAAGGAACTGCCATTGTTCCATTCGAATGTAAGCTTGAAATAGCTCAACCCTTAATTGTGAATGGTGGTGGTGCTGAGGCTGAAAACTTTGATCCTTGTCAAGAGGAAGTTGACGATTTTGTGAGACGTGATATTGAACTCGAAGAAAAATTGTTCAATATTCAAACGAATCCTGATGCAGACATTTTGAATCATATGATGGTCATGTCATCTTGCTCTTCGACAACACCAAGCAATCATCTTCGAACAAGCAACCAAGCACTTGGAAATATGTTTGATCCAGCTGCCGTTCCATGTAGTAGCCCTTCTTTTGCAGCGCTTGCTGGCAACCCAAAGGAGTTTTCAACTGTCTTTGCAGAGTGGGATGAATTTGAGAACTCTGGTTTTTTGACTTCAGGAAGCTTATTTTAATTAGTAGGCACAATTTTCAACATCCTCTCAATTAACTTATTCAGAGAACAATAAACACGTTGCGACTTGTGTGAACTGGTTTCATTTGGATTCGTTATCATGGTTCAGCGTCAGGTTGAATTTGTAAACGATAAAAATAGTCTGCTATGAACTCGTAGGCAATACATCTCAAAAAAAAAAAATAACTCAAAAACTCGTCATCAATTTCCCATCAAATTTCACTCTCTCTTGACGACGAAAAAATGTTCTCAAAGGCAAAATTGCAAAAGGAGAAGGAACAAAACGCTACTGGCGGAGACCAAAAGGCCACTGCTGGTGTTACTGGTATCATCTCTCAGGGTGGTGGCAGAAGCACTGGTTATCAAATCCGTGTCCAGAAAGATCTCGACGAATTGGAAAAGAAGTGGTCTGATAATCTCAAAATTGAAGACGCCAACAAACTCAACAAGATGACTCTCACACTCATTCCTGATGATGGAATTTGGAAGGGTCACCCACACGAATTCGAAATTAACATTCCAAACGAGTATCCAATCAAACCACCAAAGGTTATCTGTAAAACAAAAGTCTGGCATCCAAATATTGACCAAAACGGTGCCGTCTGTTTGAACATTTTGAGAGCCGATTGGAAACCTGTTTTGAATTTGAACGCCATTTTCACTGGTCTTCACTTCCTGTTCCTCGAACCAAATCCCGATGATCCTCTTGATCTTGATGCTGCCAAGCACTATACCGATCAATTTGAAGACTTTAAACGCAAGGCTAAAAATTATATGAAAGGTTCCTATTACTAAACAAGAGAGTTTTTGTAGTTTATTCATGAAATGATTTCATTATTTTTTGTGTTCGTGATGATGATAATAATAATGGAAAGTCCACTACTCATCTAGACAATAATGTAATACTAAAACACAATGATATCATTAACAATTCAATCGCTAAATATTAGTAAACCTAATCAGACATAAAAGTAGCGTTTCAATATCTATTGGGTACCATGGTACCCGCCAAATTTGTAGAACTGCTGGCAAGAGGCTGTTTCAAAAAATTCTCAACACATCACCAACACAATCACTGTTTAACAAATATGCTCAGTAAGTAGTAGTAGAGGTGGCTCTGGTGGTTGAAAGTAGAATTGTTCAACTCTACCTCGTTCTTTTGATCCGTGAATCATCATTCTTGTATTGCCATTATGTTTCAAAATTCCGAAAATTTCTATCATGATGCCAGATTTCTATAAGGCTAAAGCACCAAGCATTAGATTTTCCTCTCTCTATCTAGACAAAGGAGAAGAAGTTCTTGATATTCAACCTAGTACAAACACCTATGTACAGGTCAGCAGTAGTGAATCGGAGCATCCGAGAGGCCACTTGATCTTGGCAACCAAGTCCATCATGTTTTGCCCTGATGATTCATCCTTGCCAGTCTATCGTATTTCCATGAAAGATGTTTCAAATATTAAGAAAACAACCTCCAAGTCCTTTTCCGTGAAATGTTCTCTTTTCGCAATCACAACAGCTAGAGTCTGTTTGATCGATAGCAAAGATCATTCCAAAGTAACGGTGAGTAGTGTTTAAAGTTGCTTCACGGACTTGTACTAATATTTGGGGTTTCGTCATTACAACTGTATACTGCTATCACTAATTTTACTGTGGTTCCAAATTCCTCCTCAATAGATTACCAAAATTGTGGTTGGAGTTCACAAAGATTCCTTCAATACTGTCATGGATTTGCTAGATAGAATGCAACGCTTGACAGCTGCCGAAAAGAGCAATGATGAGGCTCTTTCCAAAACTCTTCTCTCTGAATTACTGGAATTGAGCGAGAAAAACACACCTTTCAAGACTGAATGGCTCATGGATGAGCAAGTACAAACCACACTTCCAGCAACCATGTGTGTATCCTTTGAAAGAGCACGAGGCAAGTTTATTGTTACCGATAAGCGTATTTACTTTGTTGCAAACAACTCCTTCGCCGGAGAGCCTCGCATCATGAAATTGTCTTCATCGAGCGTGTTGTCCATGTCCAAAACTCAGTACTTGCAAGGTCAAAAGGGGCTAATCTTGCATTTGCACAACGAGACCTCTTGCCTATTTATCTTCACCAACGAAGATCAACGAAATCAAATTCATGACAAAATTGCACAGAGCCAAGTGAATCTATTATCAAACGAAGAATTACTTCGAAGAGAAGAGCAATTGTGGGTGAATGGTCAAATTTCTAATTTTGATTACCTCTCAACATTGAACAGAGTGGCTGGAAGAACTCAAAATGATGTGCATCTTTATCCAATTTTCCCATGGATTTTTGCAGACACGAGTAGTGAATCACTGAATTTGGAAGAGCCATCTTCTTTCAGGGACTTGGGAAAACATGTAGCGTGCCTCAGTGAACAAATTACAAGCAAACTGGAGAGACCACTTTGCAACAATTTCTGTTTGAATTACTCGTCTGCAATGAGCTACCTTGTTCGACCTTACCCTGACGTTATGATTCATTTCAATGATGGAAGATTTATGGAGGGCCACCAATTACTCAAATCAGTAGAAACCACTTGGACCAATATTCTTAATGGCAAGGATCCAAAGGAAGCAATTCCCGAATTATACGACGGCAATGGCTCAATATTGGTAAATTCAAAAGGACTACCATTGGGAGGTACCGGAGATGTAGAGCTCCCACCATGGGCAATTGATGCCAAAGATTTTGTTCTTAAGGCTAAAGAGGCACTCGAATCTGAATATGTCTCCAAGAATTTACACAAATGGATTGATCTGATGTTTGGTGTGAATCAGAACCATTCAGATTATGGACAAGTGTATCCAGAGTCTTGCTTTTCATCGGATCAACCATTGAACGCTACTACAGGTATTGCTCCATCTAAACTTTTTGACCAGCCTCACAGACAGCGTTGTACCAAGCTTGAACGCGCTTGTGACGAAGTTGCTCACGAAAAAGATGTAATTATCGAAGATTTAATGCTAAAACTCAAAAACGCCAATGAACGATTACAAGAAATCGAGAAAATGAAACAAGAGTTGCAAGATCAAACTCCATCTTCTCGACACAATGAAGAAATTCAATTAGAAATTTTAAGACTCACCGAAGAGAATCTAGCCCTTAAACAAGACGTTGAATCGTACAAGACTCAAATCGAAACCTTGAACGCTGAACTAAAGGAAGCAAAGAAGCAAAAGCCTCCTGTTGTTGTACACTCTCCTCCAACACCAAGCAAAGTATCAACCAAACCTGAAGACATCAAACTAACCAACAAGTACATTGCTCAATTGGAAAAGGACCTAGCCCAAAGTAGAAAGGACGAGCAACAGCGAGTATCTGAGTTAGAACAAACTCACCAGGTTCTTCTCAAGTATATGAATAAGTACAAGGACACTAAAGACAGAGCTGACAAGTATTGGAAGAAAATTTGTGAGCTTAAGACATTACAACAAGAGGGTAAGTGAGGAAGTAATTGAGTGTTTAAATTAACATGTAATTATTCATGGCATTTTACAGTTCATGATTTGAAAGTTTTACTGCAACAATTTGAACAAGAGGACCTTGCAAAGGAAAAACTCATTACTCAACTTCGAGACATGAATAAGAAGCAAGATGAAGAAATCAAGACACTCAAAATTGAAGTTCGACAACACTCCAATTCTCTCAACACTATGGGAATTGCGTTGAGCAAAGGTATCGCATCGGATGCATTAAATCTATCTGTCGAAGAACTATTGGGCGACACTGCCAGCATTTCATCTGTGAGAGGCGGAATGGATGAAAACTTGGAAGATCAATTAGCATTCCAAAGAAATTTGTAATCTACTTGTATGTTCAACATTGACCAATAAATGTTGTAATCCATCCAGATGTGGAAGGTTATGGTAGGAGTTTCCCGATGTCAGGCGCAACATTACCTTATTTGAAAACTTGATTTAAGCCAAGTTGACAAAATGACAGAGAGCAACATCATAACAACAAACAAAAAAATGTCTCTCACAGCATGGCTTGCTTGTCTCATTCTCGCCTACCTTCTTTACCAGGTGTGGAAACATTGGCAACAGCTGACAACCTCTCCACTCCACACTCTGACACGTCTCCTTCACAAACTATTCCTTTTCAAAGAGCAATACTTGTTCTCAAGCAAACACCTGTATGGCACTCACTGCTCTCCTCAAGCTCGAGCTCTCTTTTCCATGGTCTCTCCCTTTGCCATCAATGATTCCGATCTTTCTCGTCTACCCGAACGCTCTGACTTTATTCACATGAGAAAATATTTGAATTTCATGATGCGTTCCGTACTCTCTCAATATGACTATGAACGATCGCTGACGTTATGTACCATTCAACAACAACAACAACAACAAGGCAAATCTGTTGCTGTCGCACCACCTAAGGAAAATGCAAATTTACATTCCACTCCTCCTCTTCAAATCAAGACCTTTTCTCGACGACCCAATTTAAAATCCTTATGGATTTATCATTCGGATGAAAATGAACCTTCCAAACCAGTATCATCAACACCCCGAAAAACACTCCTCTATTTCCACGGAGGTGGTTATTACTTTGGTTCTCCCGAAAGTTATGCTGGTTTTTTCATTCCCTTCGCTCGTCGTTATGGCATTAATGTCTATATGGCTGATTATGTGTTGGCACCGGATCACTCGTTCCGAGAAATCTTCCCGGATGCCATGGCTGAATTGATCTTTGCCTTTAGAGAATTACAGTTGCAACCTCAACATGTGTGTTTGGGAGGAGATTCTGCTGGAGGAAATTTAATTTTGAATTTAATGAAACAACTTTCAAATCATTCCAACCATAGTAGTAGTAGCAATAGCAGCAGTAGTAGCAGCAGCAATAACAATAGGATTCCATATTCTCAATTGGACAAATTTTTAATTCTCTCTCCTTGGTGTGATTTGGAAATGACGCATGAGAGTGTGTTTGAAAAATTGAATCGAAATGAAATGATGCTTTCTCGAAATTTATTATTGAGCTGTCGAGAAGGAAAGGTGCCATTCGAGAGTGATCCATCCGAGTTCTCAGTGTTGAAATTTTCAAAACGTGAATTGAAGGAAATGATTAGAAATAAGAAAATTTTCTTGAATTATGGAGATCGAGAACGATTGAGAGAGGAAATTATGAAATTTTCGGAAATGTTGAAAGAATTGAAAATTGAAATTGAAGAACAGGAAAATTCAGGAAGTGTGCAATATATTGAATTGGTGGGTCGTGACATGTGTCATGATTATCCGTTTTTGTTTAATTATGACTTACCAGAGGCATGGGAAGCTTTGGATCGATTTGCAGAATTTGTGAAATCTGAATAAGCTAGTTTGTGGTGTTTCGTGATTAGATTGAATTCATAAACAACTCATAGGATTGTTACTTTTAAAAACCTCAAAACCTTAGAGCCAGGTTTGATGATGGGAGTGTCAAGTGTCAAATTTAAAAAAAATGAATCACACAGAACTCTTGGTGATGATTATTTTCTGTATTTTCTTCCCACCATTGGGTAAGTGAAAGTGTCTGATGATGTTATTACGGAATGATAGTGTTGAAATAATTATTGTACATGATATTGAAAATGCCACTTGTCAAATGACATTCCGATCAACGGATGACATTCAAATGTTAATCAACATTTCTCAATCTCAACAGCTGTGGCAGTGGTAAGTACATGATAACAATTTTCGAGAACACATTATTCTAAACCATGGTTCCATAACAAATGATGACTCGCAACAAATTTCACACATTTCCAAATTTGAAAATTAATTTTTTAATGTAACGACAGAAAAAACGTCTTCATTTACACTTGTATTTGAACATCTTGCTCACAATTTTAGGATGGCTTCCGGGAATGATCCATGCCTTCTTGGTGACTTTTGACATTGTGTAATCTTGAAAATCTCGAATCTTCTATAATTCAATAAATGGAACACTTTTCAAAATTTGTAAAATTCTAAAAGAAATTGTAACCATTTAAAATACTTTCATTTAAAACAACACCTTGGTTGATTGGAAACTGTGAACCAATTTGAACTTTGACAACTTTAAAAAAAATGTCAACACTTCGAGTCAGCGTGATTCAAGGAGCGGAATTGCAAAGCAAGGATTTTAACGGAACATCAGGTGCGTGATGATGATAAAATTATGAAAATTATTATAAATTTAACACAAAATTTGGTTGGATTGAATTTATTGAATATTCACAGATCCCTATGTCGTTGTGTAAGTTGTTTTGTGTCACTTGTCAAAATTTCTAATTCCCTCCTCCATCATGAACACAATAATTGTAGAGCCATTAACCCAAGCGATTCATTGATCAAACTTCCCAATCTATTTTCCAAAGTCTCGGAACAAAAAACAAGAGTCATTTACAAAAATTTAGAACCCGAATGGAATGAAGAATTTGTTTTTGAAAAGTACGTATTTGAATGATTACTGACACTTTTCATAATGAATTCACAAAATGATTGATTAATAACTATATCACAGTGTCAATCCAAAAGACGTCATTCGTTTCAGCGTTTTTGATAAAAACAAACTCATGATGGACGTTGCCATGGGACGAGTTGAAAAAACACTTCAAGACTTGTTGAACATGAAAAAGAATCAAGATCCATTTTGGGTGGATTTGGAACAAACCAAAATGGGAAAGATTAAAATTAACGTGACATTACAAGGAAATGGTAAAAACTCTGTTTCATCCTCTCCTTCGACACCAGTCCCATCTTCTCCTTCTGGAAATGGTCAATCTCCTACTTTGAAATCCAACAACAAATCGACGAGTTCAACAACGGAAGAGACCATTGACGAGCATATTGACAAGTTCAAAAACCAAGTAGTAAGTTGAGTGTAGTTACTATAGAAAATTTTGATCAAACATCTCTGATTTTCGAATGCATGTGTGTTTTGTTTAAATATAATCTTGATTAAGGCTGATATTGAAAGAAGAATTCTTGGTGAGCTCAATGATAATATTAACACATTTGAAGAAATTTCTCAAAAATATGCATCAGAACCAAATATCAAACAATTAGAAGGAATTGCCAAGTAAGTTCAATATTGTTATATGATGTTTAAAACACAACTATGAATTATTTTTAAATCAACATTTCACATTGACATTTCACATTGACATTTCACATTTAAATTTCACATTTAATTTTTAAAATTTTCAAATTTTTCAAATAGACAAGTAAGAGATCAAATTACTCTAACGAACAACATTACACAAAAAATTCAACAATCCATTCAAGAAATGACTCTCGAAACAGAAGGTATCAAACAAACCATGGGCGATAACGCTGTCACTCGATTACGAGAACAACAACAAAAAAAACTTGTCTCTCTTTTCATGCAACACGTCGATCGATTTTACGATTCTCAAGAAAAATGTAAACGTGACAAGGTCGATCGTGTGAAACGACAATACAGAATTATTGCCAAATGCAGTCCAAAAGGAACTGTTCAAGAATTTACTGAAAAGGAAATTGAACAAATGGCTCTCGAAGATAAGCTCCAATTTCAAGATTTAATTTCCAATCATTTTCATTTGACACAAAGTCAAGAACAAACGTTGGACGTTGAGTTAAAATTAGCTCAAGAAACTCATGAAGATATCAAACAATTGTATTATTCCATGTTACAATTGAATCAATTATTTCAAGATTTTGCACTATTGGTTGAAGAACAAGATGAATTATTGGATGCTATTGAATTTAATGTTGCCAAGGCAAAAGAGAGTGTCATTGAAGGTGTGAAAAATATTAAGGATAGTAACAAGATGAGACAATACATGTCACCTTTGGGTTTGATGAGAAAAGTTACTGGAATTTAACAAGATGTACTTGTTGTATATTATTTATTATTCAAATAATAGATTCCAATATTGTTTGCTACCGTTTCAAGATGTCATTGGTACTGACCTATCGGAAGAATTTAAAAAAACGCACAAAAAAAAAGAGTTGACAACGATCTCTCATCATTTTCGAATGAGACGACAGTTGTAATCTCATTGACAACCACCAAAACAACCACACGACACGACTTGAATCGTTCATTTCAAAAACTCTTTTTAATTTTCAATTTTTACAAAAAATGTCATCGGAATCGTCTCCTCTCGGGATGACTCTTCTCACTCTCTTTCTCACTTCTCTCTCGTCCACGTTCGAGGTATTACTCGAATGTTCGATCGGATTTTTAATGGCTCGTGTGAAAATGTTAAAACTTCTCAACAAGGATCGAATTCGATTTTTATCCAAATTGTGGTTCAATTTGTTTATTCCAAGTTTGTTTTTTATTGGAATTTCACAAGCATTTTCGGCAGAGGTGTTTCGAAAATTGTACATGATTTTTGTGTTTGGAATTTTATTAGAATTATTGGGAATTTTTTTTGGAAAATTGTTATTCCTAAAATGGTTATGGAGGGAAAAATTAAGTGACGTTTCTAGAAGTGTGTTAAATTTAACGTTGGTCTGTCATACCAGTGTTTCATTACCACTCGTGTTTTTGGAAGCTCTTTGTAAAGTTTCAACCTTGGAAAATAATCCAGTATTTAACATGACCTACGCACAAGCTCATGACAGTTCTGTCACTGCTTCTTCAGTATTTATCATTCCAACCGAATTGATTTTTTACACGTATGGATATCATTCGTTTCGATTGGGAGCTGAACGATTATTGAAAGAAGAATTTAAGAGAAATGATCATTCCAATACCTTAATTCATGAAAATGAATCTCTTAATTTAGATCCAGTCCACAAGGAAGAGCATTCAAAAGTAGTAGTAGAAATGGAAAAAGCAGAAGAAACAATGAAAGAATTGCAAGATGAAGAATTATTACTTGGAAAGGAAGAAAAAATTGAACTTTTGGAAAATTTGGAATTCCAAAATCCAACGATTCCAAATCCAATCGATCCATCAGTATTCGAAACAACACCAAACTCAACCCTTCCAATCACATCAAATGATCATCCAATCCAATCTCTAGAGATGGACACACGTGCGTCTCCTTCTACATGGTTTCAAAAGTTGAAATTTCTCATTTTCAAACATTGGCCCAAATGTAAGGAATTTCTTGTCAATGTCTTGTCACCGCCTTTGGTATCGATCTTTTTGGCCATCATACTTGCATTGATTCCACCCGCAAAGGAATTTCTAATTGTAAATCCTCCAATTTTTGTGTCGTCGTTGAAACATATTTGTGAAACATTTGCACAAGCAGTGTCACCTGCAGCGTTGATTGTATTGGGAGGAAATTTGGCTCTTACCTTGTTGAAAGAAGAGGAAGAAACAGAAGGAAATGATGACCGACGTCGTTTGACATTGTCATCAACAACAACATCAACAACACATACTGAGAGAGTGACCGTGATGTCCAAATTAAGGAATTTATTGGGAAAATTGAGAGAACTTTTTCGAGTCAAGAGAATTCATCCTTTGGCCATTGCCATCTCTGTCGTTGTTAAATTGGTTGTATTTCCATTGATTGGAATTGGAATTGTAGCAGCGAGTGTGAAATTGCAAATTTTACCTTCCAATGATCCCATTCTAATTTTGGTCGTTCTGATTCAATTCTCAATGCCCATGTCCATGAGTTTGGCAGGATTGTCCAGTCTCAATAAGGATTATGGACAAGAGGAAGTGTGTGAATTGTTGTTATGGCATTATTTATTATGTCCTTTCACATTGTCATTGTTTTCGACATGGTTCTTGTCATTGTCTTGTCAATTTTTGGATGTAGAAAGTGCTTCGAAATTGTGTCGAACGTATTAATTGTCAACATAAAGTTTTGGTTGGTGTGAAATTGTAAATTTTACCTTTCAATCATCATTCTTCTTTCATACATTACCAAGAATCAAAAGGTTGATCAGCAATCAACCATTTGTAATAGAAAGCAGAACGTTCATCGTCTCTACAACAATTTTCATTCAAGATATCTGTAGCATCATCTTCGAGATTCAATCGAATATTTGGTCTAACTTTTAAAATTCCTTTCACATTCGATACACAGTCCATAAATCTCAAATTGGGCCATGCATTGGGATTGCTTAAAATCTTCTCCAAAACATCATAGTTATCTCCGTAACGTGTGTGATATAATCGAAGATGTGTCACACATGGATAAATTTTAACAGCCAATGTTTCAATAACTGAAGTCCATTTCTGGTTTGTCATCCGATAGGAAGGGTTAACTTTTTAAGGCCACGATTTGGTTGTAATTGTGTCACAACATTCTTGTTGACAAATTCTTGGGTGAGTTCCATACTTAATGAAGTAAGATTTTTGGGCAAAATAGATGCCAAGTCTGTTGCCGCACGGTCGACATCTAAATGAGTGATCGTTTCAGAGAAGAGTTCTACCAGTTTTTTCTTATCGATTCCTCTCCTGCTTTCA
>NW_025407875.1:144692-166235 GCF_003324165.1 Naegleria lovaniensis | reverse complement strand
CATTAAAAGTCCACAACAAATGCATAAACGATATCTTAGCAAACAATAGAAGAGAATGATATCACATAAGGAGAGAACAGAAGTAGGTTTATGTATTACTTGCCAGCTAAAGTTGCCGTCGCGTAGAGGATATTCTTCCGAGTTTATTTTCGTAATGATGAATTGGAATTTCAACTCAAAGCACGACGTGACTTTAAAGAATTGCAGAAGAACAAAAAAAGAGAATTGGTGAAAACTATTTTGGGCGTAGTATTTCGAGTTCGTGTCTCGTTATTTACCTTAAAGCTTGAACACACGTAGAGAAAAGTCCATATATTTACGATAAATCATTCATTGGAGGTGATGGTGAACGTATCCCTATAATATATGAAGAAGATCCATGCAAGGGTTCAGAATTTTTAAGTTGTTATTGAGACACTCTCTACACAGAGGCTCTCTTTAATTTCCTTCCTCTATAATACACTGCCAACACGACAACAGTAATCAATACAACTACGGAAATCACCAGTACAGAGCCCACACTCGATACCACAATTGCAATTAAGGT
This sequence comes from Naegleria lovaniensis, assembly GCF_003324165.1. Taxonomy (NCBI): domain Eukaryota; phylum Heterolobosea; class Eutetramitea; order Acrasida; family Naegleriidae; genus Naegleria; species Naegleria lovaniensis. Next base: position 165,688 of record NW_025407875.1, on the reverse strand, counting down.
CGTGTCTGACATGCCATTGGGAGTTCGGTCCTCCACCTGATTAGTTGCTTTTTTAAAATTCTTATCAATCACAGCAAAAGAAGTCAAATGGAATGTTTGACACTTCATGGAAATGATGAAACCATTGTTGTTGTTGTTGGGTGTTGAACTTTGGAGATGAGAAACAATTCCATCGCTTGCCCATTCCTTCTTTTCTTCATTGAAATACATGCAAGTAATATTTACATGCTCAATACTTGTCATAGCAGAGGAGGACTCTCCTGAAACATGAATATTTGAAAAGAACAATTCAATTGGTTCCTGTAATTTCTGTACAGAAATTTTCTGCCCCTGTGAATTATACAGTGAAATGGTCAAGACAGAACTCAACACGGGAGCCTCTGTCTGTGTTCGATTTTGACTCTGACTTGGTGGAATATAGAGCGAACTCAACACAGTGATGGGTTGAGAACGATTCAGACCTCCTTGCTCAATTAAATGTTGAGTCAGTGTGGATGGAAATTGTGCTTTCACACTCGTGTCGGTGGTGAAATTAATAGTTTTCGAGGAGAGATTCTCTAGTTGAGGAATGGTTTCAGTTTTGGTTTGAGAACTCGAGGAAGAAGAGTCGGAAGAGACACATTTCGTTGGATCATCAAACGATACAGAGGCACAATTCAGAATGGAACAATCCAATCCACTCCATTGATTCAAACACTTGCAAGTATCGGGTGCCATACAAATTCCATTCCGATTACATGACAAATTGGAATCGTTACGAAAACCAAAACAGATGGGAACTTGGCATTGAATGCCTGTGTAGCCTTTAGGACATGGCAAACATTCTTCCAACTCGGCGTCCCAATGCCAATGATTGAGGCAATAGGGTCTCATGACTCGAATGCGATGATTGTACGTGTCTGCAATAAATAATTCTCCAGTGTGTCGTGAAATGACAAGTCCTTGTGGAGCATTAAGGGGAGTTTCAGTGGCCAGAGAAGATGCTGCTTGATAGCCTGCAGTTCCATTTCCTGCAATGGTCCAAATCAGACCATTCGGAGTGATTCTGCGAATTTTATAATTTCGAGAATCAGAGAAATAGAGAGAACCTTTTGGAGAAAGGAAAAGACTGGTGGGCTGATTCAATTGGATGGATCGAGCATCGACTCCATCCTCTGAACGTGTAAGGGATAAAACACAAGGTGAGAGGTTTGAGTTTTTCAAAGTAGTTGAAATTCAAACCCAATAAAAACCATTATACCAAGAAAAAAGTGTTAAGGTACCTTATTGAAACCCATCCAACCAGCATACACACACAAATACTAACCTGTTGTTATATTTCCGTTCGATGTTCCAACTAATGAATTCATTCCAGCAATACTCACAATGGTTCCATTCGAGAATATTTTTCTAATCTTGTGATTCATCGTGTCTGCAATAAAAACTTCTCCTGACATGGAATCGACCACTACACTCATTGGTAAACACAATGAAGCCAAAGTGGCTGCCGAGCCATCCCCAGCTGAGGAACATGATCCCACTCCAGCTATGGTTGAAATGATTCCAGTCTGTGCTGATATCTTCCTAATCCTGTGATGATTACTATCCGCAATATAGATCGTACCATCAGGGGTGGAAAATACGGAAGTGGGTTGTTGAAATTTGGCCAAGAGTGCTGGTCCTCCATCTCCCTCTCGTCCTATCAGTGTAGATACCATGATCATTGCGTTGGGTTGTTCGTTCAACGACATGGTCAAGACTCGAAGTCGACTATCATCCAAAACATACAACACAGTTTCATTCAATAGTGCCACATCTCGCAACGATTCAAACACTCGAGTCAGAGCAAGTCCATCTCCATTGAAAGAACCACATGTTACAGTAGGTATTTTCGTTGTTCCAGCAATGGTTTGCACTCGTCCCTCCACAGATACCTTAACGAGGGAACAAGCCTCCACAATGTACAATTCGCCGTTCGAGGGAGACACTTTCACGCTTTTAGGTGAAATTAACTTCCATGAAGAAGCAGAAGCTCCCTCCGTTTGGGAATCTCCCAATCCCATCATCGTCGTAATCATGTATTGGTTATTGGCATCGACTGGATAAATTTTACGAATTAAGGCACTCAAATTATCTACCACGTACACCACCTCCAATGAATTTGAATCTCTACCCACAGAAATAGTTGAGAGAGATCGAAATTGAGCATTCAGGGCATTTCCATCATCGCCACTATTACGAACATTGGCATAGGTCCCATTTCCTGCGAGAGTGGTAATGATTCCTGTGGAGGCCGAGACTTTACGAATGACAAAGGCACCAGTGTCACCAATTAACAAATCTCCATTCGACATGAAAGCAAGACTCGTTGGATTTTTAAATGTTGCCTCAGTAGCTAACCCATGATCACCCGTGTAATTGAAGGCACCTGTACCAGCAGCAGTCACAAGAGTGCCATTCAACAAGACTTTCTTCACTTTGGAACTGCATGAGAAATAGACTTCTCCAGTCAATGGAGAAATTGCAATTGCTCGCGGATAGGAAATGAGTGCTCGAGTGGCAGGCCCATGGTCACCACTGTCACCTGACAATCCGGCAGTACCTGCAAACGTGGAAATAGTTCGAGTGCGAATATCTACTTTTCGAATGATATGGTTATTAAGATCAGCAATGAAAATGTCGCCTGTGAGAGGAGAAATGGCAAGAGTCAATGGATTTCTCAAGAATGCACTCTCTAAAATGGTCTCAGAACCATGTAAAACGGAAGTTCCAGCAATGGTTTGAATGGTTCCTTGTGCAATGTTGACTCTTCGAATTCGATTGTTGGCCGAGTCAGCAATTAATACATTTCCATTCGATTCGACAAACACACCTCCAGGTTGAGTCAACTGACCCAGCACTGCTTCGACATTTTCCAATCCAAAACCAACAGCACCACTTCCAGCAAATCTTTGAATGAAATTGGATCCATCTGCTGATGTGAGTGAAACTTTTCTAATTCTATTAAGTGAAGAATCAGCCACAAATAATGACGAGCCATCATTGGAGAGAGCAAGTCCTTTCGGAAATTGTAAATTGGTTTCTAGAGCTGGTACATTATCACCTGTGAAATACGAAACTCCACGACTTCCAACCAATGTGAACAATATTCCAGCTCGAGAATTCAAAACTCGAATTCGTAAATTTCCTTCATCTGCAATGTACACATCTCCACTCAATGGATCTACAGCAACACCAGAAGGAGCAAAAAGTTGAGCTTGTGTTGCATCACTCCAAGCATCTCCATTAAATCCTGCAGTTCCATTTCCAGCCACAGTTGTAATCACACCAGTTTCAAATGACACTTTTCGAATCACATGATTAAAGGTATCGGCAATGTACAAATCATTATTGAACGGATTCAAAGCAATTCCCTGTGGAGAGTTCAATCGACATTCGGAAGCGGTTGCCACTGATCCATCTCCACTATAACCAGGTAAGCCACTTCCTGCCACAGTGACAATGGCTCCATTCGGTGTAATTTTTCGAACGACATGATTATTGGTATCGGCAATGTACAACTCATTGGTGAGCGGTGAAAGTGCAATAAACGATGGAGCATTAAGAGTTGCATCAATAGCCAGTCCATTGTTTCCACTATATCCAAATTGACCGTTACCTTTTTTTTGTGAGTCAACATACAAACGGTGATGACATGAATATTTTCACAATACAGAGAATTTGAAAGAATGAAGAGTCAAATCCCAATGAATAGTTATGTGTCACTCTTAATAGGATTGATATTAATATTTCAAACGTACCTGCAATGGTTGTAATCAAACCTGTCAATGCAGAAATTTTACGAATTCGATGATTCAAAGAATCGGCCACAATCAAATCTCCACTCTTTGGATCCACAACCAATGCCATTGGAGTATTCAACCATGATGAATTACTTGGTATGGAATCTCCATTATATCCAGACCTATGATACACACCAGCAAATACTGAGCTTGCAGTTCCATTCGAATGAATTCTATGAATCACGTGAGCATTTCGATCACAAACAAAACTTTCAAAAGTATTGGTATTAAATACTGTATGAGAATAGAGAGGTTGCACACCAGCAGGTAATGAGATGAGTGGTGGTTCGAATCTCATTTCAGTCTGAATGGATGATTGCACCAAATCAATCCTTCTCAATAACGAATTACTGGTATCTGTCAAGTATAACGCTCGACGTGGTGGTTGATCGAGCAAGGTCATACCTCCGAATATGGATCCGAGAGTGGCTTTGGAAAGTTCATAACCATCACCCCGTTCAAAACCACCAGCAAGGTTTGAAATGTTATAGACAGGAAAAGAGGGTGGATGCGAGGAAGAGACCATGCCACATGACGACACAAGGGCGATGTGAAGAGCAGCAACCAGACATGCAAACATTGTTATCAGTTGCTGCACTTGTTGGTTGCGAAGGAGGATGTACGAAAGCATCGTGATGATCAAGTCTGTGCACAATGTGTGCCTCTCGCTCGCTCTTTGTGTGAGACTGTTTTTTTATGTGTGTACCTTTGGGGCAAGTCAGGTGTCTCTACTACTGATCTGTTGGGATTACGATTTAGTTAGGCTTTTCGAAATTTGGAAATAAGGAAGTGTCCTTGTATATTGATGCCAGTAAGAGATAGATCTATTTCTTTCCTTAACTTCAAAAATAATTCAACCACCTGTTTGATCACTCTCAAAGAAGTGTTTCAACTATGAGCCAGGTGAATGTTATTTTGATGGTGTCCTTTGATATTCTGCGTAAACAAGGAAGGCACATTCAACTTGGCGCCCACACAGAATTCCAAATCCAAGAAAAAAAAAGATCATTGGCCAATTTGCTGCTCGAGCGGACCAAACAACAACAACACCTCTACTCAACACAGCTCTCCTCCCAAATCAACACTCAGCATCAAAGCTTGCAACGAGTGGTGAATTTATATTTTTTCATCATCAAATCCGCAATAATTTTGTTTTTCTTGTGTGTTTGGCCCAAAGCCGCTTCCATCCGCGAAAACACACAATAATTCAAAATTATTCAAAATCATCATCATCATAGTATTCATCCTTCTGAAGAATCATAGTATTTTTTACTCACTGTTTCAATTTCTGACTTCTACACGCTCTTCTAATACTCTCTACGAAAATGATGTCCCAGGAAGATCTTGTTAAATTTGAATCTCTTTGTAGATCCATTTACGGCCAGGTTGATAACGATAGAAAAGAAGCGGAGAGACAACTCCACATGTTCCAAAAATTGGAGAATTATCCAAAGCTTATCATGATATTCGATGCAAGTGTAGATCCTCATGCTCTCTTTTTTGCATCCTCACAAATTACCAAGATGATTACAAATAATTGGAATAGCTTCTCCGCAGAAAAGAAGACCGATTTGAGTAAGTTTTAACAATTTGTAAAAGAGTATTTGTCCAACAACTCTTGGCATGTTGTTTAATGATTTAATCCTTTATTTCCATCGTTACTATGAACATTATTTTTGTGCATTTCGAAAACAAAACCATGTCTACATATTAATGGTATCACTCCGGTACACTACTATTATTCTCTATTTGAAATCAACATCTCTTATTTCGACTCCGTCAACAATAGGAAATTATTTATTAAACTATCTGGCAAAGAGAGGAATTGAAGTTCCCAAGTTTGTATCATCAGGATTACTGAAACTCGTTGGTAGATTAACAAAATTGGGATGGCTAGAGGATCAACAAAATCGAGATCTTCCGAGCAAATTAAAAAGTACTTTATACAAGTTACGAACCCACAACTTTCCATTGTTGGACTCAGAATTTTAAACAGCATCATTGAAGAAATGAACACATTAACAACACGAAAAAGCTTAACTCAACATCGTAAAATTGCAGTCTCATTCAGAGATTTGGCATTGCGAGGCATTTTTGAAACTTCTCTTTTTACATTGAAAGATGTATTGAGATCTTTGAGTGGAATGGGCCTCAATATTGGAGGAATGAATAATAATCTTCAGGCCAACGAGGCTCTTTGTCAAGAAGCCTTAGAATTGACACTAAGTTGTCTTAAATTTGACTTTGTCGGTATTTTTCCAGATGAATCATCGGAAGATGTAGGAACCATTCAGATACCTGGAGCTTGGAGACCTTTGTTTGAGGAATCGGACACGTTGGAACTTTTTTGGAATTTATATTCAACTCTTGGAAATCCAAAACTTCGTAAAGATGTCTTGCAAATTCTTGTGCTATTGTGCAGCGTGAGAAGGTCATTATTTACAGGCGATGATGAGAGAAAGGATTTTCTTTCGAAATTTATTGATGGCATGTCTGCAGTTTTGAAAACGAGATTTGGACTTGATGATCAAGACACGTATAATGAATTTTGCAGACTCTTGGCACGAATCAAATCCAACTTCCAGTTGAACGAGTTTGTCATTTGTAAAGGTTATGTACAATGGCTAGATTTGAGTGCTACATTTTCTCAAGAGAGTTTCAAGTCTTTGGAATGGTCTAACCAAAGCGTTTATTACATTTTAAACTTGTGGTCGAGACTTGTTGCCTCCAAACCCTATCTCAAAGCAGAACACGAAAGCTATCTCGACAAGTATGTTCCAGAGATTTCAAAGCAATACACCATTTCCAGATTAGAGTATGCGAGATTGTGTGCCAATGATGACAGTGTTGAAAATCCTTTGGAACACAAGGAAAATCTCGATGAACAGCTTGATGCTATACCACAACTCATTCACTTTGATTACAAAGTTTCAGGACAGCATTTGACTGAACTTTTTGATCCAGTTCTACAAATGTATATAGAAGCAGTGAACACAAATATTCCACTACCAACTCTAAACGAATTAGAGCTAAAGCTCACTTGGCTAACGTATATCGTTGGTTCAGTTATTGGAAAGCGATATGTCAGTTCATTATCTGTGGAAGAAGCAGAATTATTGGACGGTACATTATCTGCCAGAATTCTAAGACTCATTCCTTTAATTGATATTAGAATTAAGAATTATTCTCACACTGACTACTTGCATGATGCATCCTTGCAACATTTGGAATTTTCTCTCCTCTATTTCATGAAAAGTTTTAAAAAGTCATATTTGGGAGACGCTTCTGGCTCTGTTGGAAATAGCAGTACCCCAAAGATATTTACAAGACTTTACGAATTGTTGAATATTGCAGGAGAACAACTTCAAGTGTTGAACATTTTCATTGGAAAAATAGCTAGTAATCTTAAAGTATGGGCTCGTATCGACAATATTGTTACTGAAACAATGAGTTTATTCGATGATATTGCCTCTGGCTATTTGAGTGCAAAACTCGCATCCAAACTTGAAACTACTCGATACTTGTTGTTGAATCATGGCCCAGAAAACTTCCCATTCCTGAATGAAATCACCAACCTGAGACAACGAACTGCCTTCTACAAGACACTCTGCAAGCTATTATTCCTTCAAAACTATACAGAAGATGATTTTCTTTCATTTATTAAGCCACTCGAATCGGTCAGTGATCGTCTCAATGCCATCGATAACCCAGAAGTTTTCAAACAAGATGGAGTCAAGAATGCCTTGATTGGCTGGTGTCGTGATTTGAGAGGTATTGTCATTGGTTGCAATAACAAGAGGACCTATACATTTTTCTTTGACTGGTTTTTCGACAAGTATAGCAGTATTTTAGAGAAGGCAGCTCAAGTATGGTATGACAATCAATTCGTCATGAATTCATTGCTGAAGTTCTTGGCAGATTTTGTCCTCAACAAGAACCAAAGAATTTGTTTTAGTTACAGCTCACCACATGGAATTTTAATTTTTAAAAAAACCAGCTCCATTCTTACAAACTATGGTCAACGTTTACAAAATGTGCCCATCCGAGATAAGGCCTATGACGAAAAGTATAAGGGAATTTGTACAAGTATGAACATTTTATCGAGATGTCTTGCTGGAAAGTATTGCAACTTTGGTGTGTTTGATTTATACAAGGATCCGTCATTGAATGAAGTTTTGAATACTGTGCTACGTTTGGCACTCAGCATTCCATACTCTGAGATTATGGCCTATCCAAAATTATGCCGAGCATACTATGGCCTTATGGAGACTCTATTCCAAGAACATACGCATACCATTATCAAGTTTGAAACACCAATCTTTTTGCAAATTTTAAAGTCACTCGAAGAAGGTGTCTCGATTGAAGATTTGGGATTATCCTCTCAGATTTGTGCAGCACTCGACAATCTCTTTACCTTCTACTATACTCAAGCGAAAAAGAATACACCAGATGCCCAGCTATTAGCCAGTCACCTTAAACAAAATATTGACCTCATTCCAAACATGCTTTCTCAATTTTTCAGAATTATTATTTTAGAAGAGTGTGGTAATCAGTGGAGTTTGTCAAGAACCATGTTAGTGCTCATTGTACTCAATCCTCCATTCTATGAAACATTGAAGCAGGGTATAATTAGTTCAGTGGCTGGAAATGACCCTGAAAGGATCACCAAAGTGAGAGAAGCCTTTGATAAACTCATGGACGGTGTTGAGATGAATTTGGAAGCTAAAAATCGTGACAAATTCACAGGCAATCTCATAACTTTTAGGCAAGACGTAAGAAATGTTCTATAGAGGCCATCCAATCACTCAATTCAATAAAAACCAACGCTAGTTTTACATGTAGAAGTATCTTTCATTTCCATCCCTAGATTGTTGTGAAAGCTTTCTTCATCGTCAAATACAACATACAAAAAAAATGTCATCATCAAACGTGAACGAGTACCTTTTGCACGGTTTCCCCGACAATTATCAAAACCCAAGAAAAATTCCAAAGGCTGATTTTATTGTATGTAATTCATAGTAGTGGTGATATTTCAAGATTGGAACAATAATTATCATACTCCTGATTTTATTATTATTAACTCTTACAAAAATTGATACAAATTCGGACGGAATCGTTGATGATATTGTTCAATACATGATGATCATCACTAATTTTCTCTCTTGCTCTTTTGGAACTTTTTCATTACACATCGGTTTGGCACGGATGAAACTCTTACTTCAAACCCGAACTTGTGCATCATCATTGAATGTCTTAACATTTTCAACGATATTCAATCATTCACTCATTCCGACCTCAACAGGAAGATGTTGAAGCATTGGTCAACAAGAAAGGTTCTTCCGATATTCAAGACACAATCTCTCAAATCTATAGAGATCAAAACCAAAAACATCAACAATACCAAATCTTTGAATATCGTTTGCATGAAGCTCGTGAACAATTAAAAGTCAAAATTCCGGATATTAAAAAGACCATTGAATCAGTTAAATTCTTAAAGAAGAGTTTTGAAGGAGATGATGAAACTGATGCCTCTGACAAGATTGAAACACACTTTAAACTCGACGAAACAGTTTTTGCTGAGGCAATCATTCCGAAAACTGATCGTGTTGCTCTCTGGTTGGGTTGCGATATTATGGTCGAATATTCTTTGGACGAAGCTATGGAATTACTTAATAAGAATGTTGCATTGGCAGAACAAAAGCTAAGCGAAATCAATGAAGATATTGCCTATCTGAAGGAGCAAAAGACGACGACTGAAGTGAACATGTCTCGAGTTTACAATTTCGGTGTGAAGAAGAGAAACGAAACCAAGAAGCAACAATAATTATTGTGAGCAGATCGATTTTTAATTAAAAACTCCGAAGATTTATTTATCATTTGGATCACTTGATTGGTTGTTTCATCGTAACTTGTTCCTAGTAAGGCTGTTCGTGTCCGTGCTAACACAACCAATCCTAATGCTGTCATCCTGTTTCAACAAGCGTCTTACATTCAACACCTATTCTATTTGAAGCAATGCATCGTTTTGACTACAATTCACTTTCTGGGGTGGCACTCTCAGAAAACTCGTCTGCAATTCTATTCTTTGTGTTCTTCTTACTAATCACTCGAAGAACCATCCTACTCACAAATCTGATCACGAATCCATAAGGAATACTCAAAAAGCCAATAGACATTGTTAACATCCATTGATACCAATTGAGAGGGATTGTTTGAGTAAAGTGAGAAGCATGAAGCCCATCATTCTTTCCAGTTGCAATTAAGGTTGGGTCGTAATATGCAAAATTAATAATGAGAGCTTGCAATACAATAATGATACCACTGATGGAAATGAACCAAGCGCTTTTGAATAGACCCGAGAAAATATTATACTCAAAGTTAATCTTTCTAGCATTGTACTCGTTAAAAACTTGGCAAAAAACAAAGGCATTGAACACGACGGTTCTAGTCTCATCATCGTTACGAGCAAACGAAAATGCTCCATTTCTAAAACTCGTAGCTCCATAATACAATGTGAAGAGCACAGTCAATTGGAACACTGATTGACCCAAAAGGAACACCCACATCCTTGGTGTAATTAAACTTTCTTTTCTTCCGTAAGGTTTTCTGTCCAATAACTCTGGGATTGGAGGTTCTGTGGCCAAGGCAAGAGCCGCAAATGTGTCCATGATCAAGTTAATCCACAACATTTGAACAGGACTCAAAGGTGGTTTAAATCCTCCTGACTCGTTCACAAAGGTTGAGCTAATGGCAGAAACAATAGTGAGCACGAGAGCTACCACGTTCACAGTCAACTGGAATGTTAAAAACTTTCTAATATTTTCAAAGATGGACCTTCCCCACAAGACACTCTTAACTATTGAAGAAAAATTGTCGTCAAGAATAATAATATCGGAAGCCTCTTTGGCTACTTGAGTGCCGGATAAACCCATACTCAATCCTACATCTGCTTCTTTCAACGCAGGAGCATCGTTAGTACCATCTCCTGTAACAGCAACAACGTTTCCAGCCTTTTTCAAAAACTTGACGAGGTTATACTTGTCTGTTGGAGAGCTTCTTGCCATTACTTGAAGTCTGGGAAGAATTTCAGCAATTTGGTCATTGGTCATTTTTCTAAACTCAGGTCCTTCAATAGCAATACCATCCTTGGAAAGAATTCCGCATTCTCTTGCAATATATTTGGCTGTCAGAATATTGTCACCTGTAATCATTCTAACGGTAATTCCAGACTTCTTGCATTGTGCAATAGCCGCTGGAACTTCAGGTCTAAGTGGATCCTTGATACCTACAATGCCAACACAAATTAAATCCTCTTCCAAAGTAACAGGGTCCAAATTTTCGAGATAATCCATTTCTTCATGACGTGATGCGAATTCGCGATCAGGATTTACATCTCTGTATGCAAGGCAAATAGTTCTGAGTCCTTGATTGGCCATCTCCTCAATGTATCTCATCATTTCATCCTCCTTGTCTCTATTCATTTCTTCAATGGTTCCATCGGTTTTCATGTACCGAGAGCAAAGTTTGAGAACAATTTCAGAGGCACCCTTAGTGAACAGGCGATATTTGGTGTCACCATCTGGGTTCGGAATTACGGTACTCATTCTTTTCAGCTTGGAGCTAAATGGCAATTGCAAATGACAACCTCTCTCTTCGCTCAATAAATCATGACGTCTCTCTCTATAGGAATCAATGGTTTGGTTGAGATGTTTCACAAGCAGGAGCAACAAAGCAGCCTCTGTCTTACTTCCTTGAGTTGCAAACTCTTTAGTTTTGTTGTCATCATTTCGAACGAGATTGGCCTTAGAGTTGGCAACAACGCCATCAATCAAAATTTGAAGGGCACTCGAGCTTAGGGTAGAGAGGAGAGAGGAGAGTTGATCTCCAAAGTACCTTCCACCAAAATAAGCGTGAGTAACTCGCATTTGATTCAAAGTGAGCGTACCAGTCTTATCAGAGCAAATATTGTTGGCACCACCCATGGTTTCACATGCTGCCAAGTGACGAACCAAATTCTGATCTTTCATCATCTTACGTACCGAGTACGCCAATGCAATTGTTACTGCAAGTGGAAGACCTTCAGGAACTGCTACAACGACAATGGTTAGGGCAACAACAAAGAATTTAACCACTTCAACAACGTTTTGTTCTTGCCATGACTCTTTGAATGCAGCTGCAGGAGGTATCCATTCCATGGTATGGATGAGCTTTTTAATCCAATATCCCAAAATGAGAACGAGAAGTGTCATCAATGCAAAGCCCATACCCATTTTACCAATGTTCACAGAGAGCTTATCAAGCTTCTCCTCAAGAGGAGTGGATCCCTTATCTTCATCTGCCTCCTTTAAACTTTGCAAAGTGCGTCCCCATTCGCTCTGAACGCCTACGCATGTGATTAGCATTTTTCCTGAGCCCTCAGCCACCGTACAGCCACTCAATAAGAATGGACTCTCTGTAGTGTTCTTCTTAATCAAGTCAGGCTCTCCAGTCATGACCGATTCGTCTGTTTTGAGCTGATTTGACTCAATGCACAAACCATCTGCTGGAATGCCGTCACCTTGTTCAATTTCAACAATGTCTCCCACTTGAATGGTGTCAATAAGAACACTGTGATTGAGGCCGCTTCGAATAACCTTTACCTCTACTTTCTTTGATTCTCTTGTGAGAGATCTAAATTTTCGTTCTTTGGAGTAGTCATTCACTGTGACCACGATACTGACAATGGCAACAGCAAGGAAAATGGCAAAACCTTCAATCCAACCAATGGGTCTTTCATCTTCGGTATCTGGAAACGCCACACCTAAAACCATGGAAATGAAAGAAAAGAAGAGCAAAATTAAGAGAGTCGTATCGTTCAGTGAGTCAATAAATATTTTCCAGATTTTTCTTGCAGGTGGCTCTGGATAAATGTTCAATCCATAGAGGGCAGACCTTTCCTCAAAATTCACCTCCTTCTCCCAATCAATTCCCTTCTTGAGATCTGTCCGAAGAATTTTAGCAAGACCTGCAAAGCCACCGAGCTCATTAATGGCCTTGAGATTTTTGGTTTGATGAAGCTCTGTAAGATCTTCAACGGCAAGAGAGAATATGTCCTGAGTAGCAGTCTTTCCGCTCGTGCTGCGATGGAGCATTTCTTGTTGACTCGAAGTAAGTGTATGATGATCATGCGAGGTGGCCTTTTTAAATAATTGTTGAGAGTTTTTTCCTGGGGAGCCACTGCTCGATGAGCTTTGTCTGTGCATGTTTGTACTCATGTTTTTCGGAATATATTAACTGGCTGTCAAATAGTAGGATGCTAGGTTGAGTGGCTACGTGCTGGATGAAGAGATATTTGAATCAATGAAAAATATCAATTGTTGCTGATATGTAACTCACGGAACGTTTGGTTGTTGTTTCTAGTGGCTACACCAAACACTTCTATGTAAGGCCTTGTGTTGATGACGGCTTTTAATTAAAAGGCAAATACCCTCTTTGGAAAATCTGAGTACTTGTCGGTATAGAGGCTGTTGTTGTAGTCGTGAAAGGCTGGCAAGTGTTTTTTTTTCAGTTGGGAAGGCAGTAAAATTTGGCGGCAATCATAGAAGGGTGCTTTAGTTTTCGTAAATTGTTGTGATGTTGTGTGACAACAATCTCTATGGAGATTCTGTTGACATGTTTTCATTGAGATTTCGTCATTGTCTCGTATTCATCAAGAATCCAAGTAAGTGGCGCGAGGTTGTTGATCATGAAAAAAGCAAGGCTCAAGATGTCTTTTGAAGTTTGCCCATTTTTTTCTTTTCCATTGTAAACAATGAACAGTGGTTGAGTAGATTTTTCAAAAATTCTCGTGAAAAAAAATAAGTCAAAACCCATGTCCATTCAAAGACCAACTGTTTCCGTCTTCAACGCCAAGACTGCTGAAGTCGTTAAGGAAGTCGCTTTGCCAGATGTCTTCCAAGCTCCAATCAGACCTGATATTGTTTCCAACATGGTCAACTTTTTGAGAATGAATCTCAGACAACCATACGGAGTTCACAAGTATGCTGGTCATCAACACTCTGCCATCTCATGGGGTACTGGTCGTGCTGTTTCTCGTATTCCTAGAGTTAGTGGTGGTGGTACTCACAGAGCCGGACAAGGTGCCTTCGGTAACATGTGTAGAAAGGGTAGAATGTTCTCCCCAACCAGAACATGGAGAAGATGGATGCACGTTGTTAAGAAGAATGAGAGAAGATATGCCACTGCCTCAGCTATTGCTGCTTCTTCCATTACTCCTCTCGTCCAAGCTAGAGGTCACAAGGTTGAACAAGTCAAACAACTCCCATTGGTTGTTACTGATGATTTGCAATTCATTGCCAAGACCAAGGAGGCTGTTGCTTTCTTGAAGAAGCACGGTTTGTTGTCCGACGCAAAGAAGGCTAAGGACTCCAAGACCTTGAGAAAGGGAAGAGGTAAGATGAGAAATAGAAGATACACCTTGAAGAAGGGACCTTTGGTTGTTTACAACGCCAAGGCTGGTACTCAAACTCCACCAATTGTTCTCGCTCTCAGAAACTTGCCAGGTGTTGATGTTTTGAATGTCAACCAATTGAACTTGTTGAAGTTGGCTCCTGGTGGTCACCCAGGTAGATTGATTGTCTGGACTGAGTCTGCTTTCAACGCTTTGAACGAAAAGTTCGGATCATACAACAATGAGAAGGGTGCTTCCACTTTGCACTTTAGATCTGGTGCCACTTATCACTTGCCAAGACCAGTTGCTGTCAACACTGACTCCGCAAGAATTATTGAATCTGATGCTGTTCAAGCTGCTTTGAAGCCAAAGAAGGTCGTTCAAAGATTCGCCATCAAGAAGCAAAACAGAAGCAATCCATTGAGAAACTTCAAGGCTTTGGTCCGCCTTAACCCATACGCTTTGAAGGCCAGAAGATTACAATTGTTGAGAGAGAGACGTGCTAAGGTTGGTGCTGGAAAGGCTGCTCAAAAGAAGTAAATTTATAATTTTCAATCAAATTCATTTGTAATCTTTTTGGTATGCGGGCAAATTAGTGATTCGCTGAAGTTATTCCACGTCTGCCAAGACTTTGTCTCGAGGATTTTGTTTCCAGCTGACACAAAAACAAATCCACAATCTCACAGCATTGGTACTGAGGCACACAATATGACAGACCAATCCACCCAACCAACAACAACCACTCCCAAAATCCGAACAGGATCCTGCCGATGTGGTAAACTCACCTTCTCTGCTCATGGTCCTCGTTTCTTTAGCAATTATTGTCATTGCCATAACTGCAGAAAAGGAACCTCGGCTCCCTTCACTCTCATTATTGGCATTCCAGACCATCAATTTAAATGGACCAGTGACATTTCTCTTCGCAAAACCACCGTCTTTACTGAAAATTTCGAAGGTTATTATTGTGCCGAATGTGGTGGTTATGTAGCCCAGAAACCACTCAAAGCTCCTTTCATTTCAACATTGGCATGTTGTTACGATGAAATGAAACAAGCATTTTGCCCATTGAAAGACGTTATTGAAAAGGAAGGAAATACTGACGAATACTTTTTTAAACCTGAACGTCATATTAATTATGAAAATCGTGTGTGTGAAGTGAATGATGACTTGCCAAAGTTTATGGATTTCCCACAACCACGTGGAAGTGGTAAATTGTATGTAAAGGAATAAGAACTTTATACATATCCCATTATATTCTGGTGTGGCCATGTATGAACATACCACTCCAAACAACCTTGTTCAATGGATTTTATTTCACACAAGATGATTACATAAGAGTTGGTTCAAAATTGGAATTCTTAATAAATACATCTTCCATTCGATTACTAGTCTTGGAACTGCTTCGAATATTTGTCTTGATCAAAATACTGTCATTATTCATCTTGTCAATAACCTTGTCTAATAATTGTTCTAACATGTTTGCCTTTTTAGTAGAAAGTGTCGATCCATGTGTTTGAATGTAAAATTCAATAATGTCTTTTCGTGAACAGGATTCTTGAAGTTGGACATAGGAAGCAATTCGATTACAAAATGTGGTATATTCCTCTGTTGAAATTGCTTTGGTTTGTTTCTTCTTTTTTCGAGGAGGTTGTAATTCTGAATTCGTTGTGTCAGTTGCTGCTGTTGTCTGTGGATCGAATTCAGAATGAGGTGCTTCCTCTTGCATTTCGTCGTCTTCATTTGTGTGTCGCTTTTGTGATGCTATTTCTTCTTGATCTTTCATAAATTCATCCTCTTCTTGTTGTATTAATTGTTGAGATTTTTCAACTTCCTTTTCAAGTTGCTCGGTGAGTAATTCTACTCGCTTTCGTGCCTCTGTGACACGTTTCGTTATTTGAAGTTTCTTCTTTTCGAGCTCAATTAATTGCTCTTCTTGTGTATCTTTATCTTCAGGATCAATTTCATCAGAATCTATACTATTGCGCAGCTTATCAGCTTGCGATTCAATTTCGCCGAGTTTTTGCTCTTCCTCGGATTGACTTTCACGTGCCAATTCGAGAGCTGCCTCAATCTTTCGTCGTTGATTTTTCAAGTTTCGCAACAATTCTCGAGTGGATTCTTGTTGATTTTTCTCTCGTAGTGCAAGAATACTCGATCGTGACTCTCCATTAATTTCTTCGTCATCACCTGTTCCACTCAATACAATGTCAGATTTTGCAACTTTGGTAATGGATGTTTTCAGTAATTCAACAGCTTTTCGAACATGATTCACTTCGACTCGACTTTCACAATGTAATCGAGCAAGACTTTCTGAAAGTCTTATCATTGATTCCAATTGTCTTACTGTGATACGATACGAGTTAGTACCGACCTTGTCATTTTGTCGTAATTTCTTATATTGTGTCACAAGTTCTTGTTGAGCTTCCAGGGATAATAGTGGATGTATGCATGTTCTACAATATTTGAGATAGAGTTTGATATCTTCAGGAGAGTACTGTACAGTATTGGAACCAACAGTAATTTGTGTTGCACCGTCAAGGGTCTTGTCAAGAGTGGAAGCTCCCTTATTCTGATGCACACAGACAATGTGTTCGGCAATTTTCTTATCAATTTCGGCATCACATTCATCTTGCACGACAAAGAATAAATCAAAACGTGACATGATGGCTGGTGTAATTCCAAGGTTTGCCTTCAAGGTCTTTCTAGGATTGTAACGACCTCCAATAGGGTTTGCAGCAGCTAATATGGAGGCACGAGCATTCAGAGTGGCTCGAATACCAGCTTTGGCAATTGAAATTGTTTGCTGTTCCATCGCTTCGTGAATAGCTACTTGATCTTTCGCGTCCATCTTGTCAAATTCGTCGATACAACAAACTCCATTATCAGCAAGCATAAGTGCTCCTGCCTCAATGGTAAATTCACCTCTTTCGGAGTCTCTCACGACTGATGCTGTTAAACCAGCAGCACTCGAAGCTTTACCACTTGTATATACTGCACGAGGAATGAGATGAGCCACATATTTCAAGAATTGTGACTTGGCTGTACTGGGATCTCCTACAATACAAATATTAATGTCACCACGAATTTGAATGTGATCCTCTGTTTCTTTGTGAACTCCTCCAAAAAGCATGAGAAGAATTCCCTTTTTGATGTTCTTGTGACCGAAAATACTGGGGCAAAGCGAGACAGCAAGATTTTCATAAATATTCACATCCTTTGACATTTTAAGGATTTTTTCATATTCCTCAGCTGTACAGCGTTTCATAAATTCTTCATGTGTTTCTTGTTCGCCATTATTCGTACTCAATGATGTCGATGTTGCGCTTGAAGAATGGCCATTGTTCGTGTTGTGATCGATGGCTTCTACAGAATTGGCCAAGAACACTAATCGATAGGTCAATTCTCGAACACCCAAATCCTTAATACCTTTTACACCTTGCTTCTCAATGTCACCCTTTTTTCGACTGTTGGCATTAATGAGTTGACTTTGAGCTCCACCAAACATTTTTCCAACATCAGGCACTGCTAAAAGCGTTCCAGTGAATAGACATCGATCTCCTGCTTTGGCACATTCCACACAGTCATTCCTTAAAATGATATCCAAAGTTCTAGGCATGGATCCTGATGGTATTTCATGAGTATTTTCTTGAACTTTTAATTTTTGCCAATCCACAAATCGGGAGTGATGCATATCGAGACGCCATCTTTTGGTGTTGGTACACGTTTTGTTGACACATGAGGATGGTTCTGTATATTTGAATTGTTGAGGAATTGGATCGGAAACTGTACCACATTCCACACAATTGAAAATTCCTTCGACGAGTTCTGGACGAACTTCTGAGGATCGTGTGACCACTCCACTCACGCTTACAAGTTGACCAATGTGTACACTTCGGAGTTGACGAATTCTGATTCAATGAAATTTTTCAACAATAGCAAGACGAGAGAGGTTACATTCATCAATGAAATGTCAATAAAAGCAAAATAAATATTTTCAATAATTACAAAAATTTCACAAAATTATTCCTAAAACTCTTGAATCACAACATGAACAACTACGTACTGTAACATGTCTGGTAAATTCACAAATTTCAATTGAATGGTCGAATTATTTTCATGAGGTGAAGAAGAAGAAGAAGATGACGACCCAAAAACTACACTCTCATTCATGGCCATGCTCATCATGGATGCATTGACATCATTGGAATTTGCCAATTTCATTCTCAAAGACGATGATTGTGAATGAATCCATTCCTTATACACAATATTCAATGCCTCAGTAAGAAAAGGCTCAAACCTATAAAATTCTTGCCGTATCGTCATGGCAATATCCATATCATAATTCATGATATGACTAAAATCAATGACTACACTACGAGCGGATGGAATTGGACTCGATGATGTTCCATTATTCTCACTACTCACGCTATGAGAGGTATGAATATCAGAGAATTGAATTTTCAAACGTTCGCTGAGAGGTTCCTTTCCCGAAGGAGCAATGAGATAGGAAGAGGTGTTCGTTCCAACGAGAGCATGCCGAAGGAAATCATGAAACCATTGTTTGATTTGTTGATTGACTTGTTGTTCTCCTCCTTCAAAGAGATGGGTATCTTCCGAGGATGTTATCATGATGTTGTTGTTGATGATGATGATGGTATGAGTGTAAAATGGGAAGAATTGGAAATATTGCTGTGTGTTGTGGATGAAAGGGATGAAAGGAGTGGACTATATTGTTGCAATTTTTTGTTTTTAAATTTTTAAACCGATGGGGTTGGCGCGAAAAGTGAAAGAAGAAAAAGTCAAAGAAGAAACAACAAGAAGAATGATTTCCGCCTCTCGTGATATTGTGTCACTTCTATTGAGTGTGGCTCAGAATTTGCGTATTTTGTGACTCATCGTGGGGATATCTACGGTGCTGGTAGCAATTATTATGGAGTTCTGATTTTTCTTTGACAAGTTCCATGAGTGATGACGATGAAGGTGCCAATTCTGAAGATGAAGAAGAAGAATCATTACTCGACTTGCATGCTTTGATAAATATCGTTCCATTGCCACAAAAGGATGGAAAGTATGCTCCTCTGCATGGAGTGATAGTGCTTTCTTCATTCGAGAAGTGAATAAGGAAATTGAACGATTATTGACAGAGTTAATTTCAAATACTCAATTCTCTGACATTACCTTAATAACAACCAACTAGTAATTATTTTTCAAAAATTTCAAAAAAAATGTCATCATCGCTATCCCGAGTCACTGTTTTGAAAACTTATCGCAATATTTATCGTATTTTGAGAACGACAAGAGAATTAACAGGCAGTACGGAATCATTGAAATATTTTCAAACACAATTTAGAGAGAATAAAACGAATACGGAAATGTATAGAAAGGCTCAACTCTATGAACAATATATTACATCATTAAAAGAGTATTCGGATTTGATACAAATGTACAAGGTCGGAAAATATGAACCAACTTTACATGATTTATTGAAAAATTCAGCAGCCATGGCTGGTGTTTCTCTCACTCCGAAGGATAATAATTGATGTGATTGGATGACCTTTTAAATAACTTGTTACTTTGTTAGAAATTCTATTAAATAATATTAATTTCAAGAAAACCTCATAATACTGCTTTGATATTCGGAGGACATGTTTTGATGTGGAACGATGAGACACCATTTGTTCTTCTTGAAGGTTTACCTTCATAGTCTCAAATTGCACTGCTGTAGCAAGTGAAAGGTTTGGATGTCTTAGATGATTTCTTTCACATCATGGTTTCTAGAGATCTTGTCATTGTACAATATTGCGAAGAGTTAAGGACTCAAAGATGTATCTTTGTCACTTCCATATCCCTCGTGACGGTAATGGAGTAAGAAACATTTTGATTAAGAATTACTTCAGTCATTTATTACATTGGTACGTTGAAGAGACCTCAAGTTGTTGAAATGTTTTGTCGTATTGTTAGCCAATATTCAAAACACCATCTAATCAAACCATTGCTCTTTACTTGAAATCGACAAACAACCAGACGTTGGTGCTACTACGAGGCTCTGGCTGCGGATTTGTCAGGGCCCTCATTTACTTATTGGGATTTAAATGTGTTTAAAAGTGTTTGAATCATTTCCTTAACCTCCTTCTTCATTTCCTGAACTTCCTTTCTCACTTCCTTCTTCATTTCCTGAACTTCCTTTCTCACTTCCTCAATTTGGCTGCTATTAAGTTTCTGCAATTCCTCGAGCTTATTTGAAACCTCTTTTACCAATGAAGAAGAAGTAGATAATTCTTGAGTAGCTTTTGATACAGAATCTCCAATATTAACAGATTTCTGATCTGAATAATAATTGGTTTCTCTCTTAACTGATTTTGCTGATGAAGTGGAAGATTTGGACTTCATACTGATTGTGGACGCAACCCCTTTCCCTTCTAAAGAAACATCTTTCTGTGTTGAAGATGGAGAACCAATTGCACCATCATCTTCAGTAGTTAAATCTAACTTTGAGAGGTCCTTGCTTTTTGTTTTCACATTTATAAAAGTTTCGTGTTGCCACTTCTTTTTGTTCTCCCAATCTGCGGCTTTGAATATTTTCTGAACCGTCTGCATTTTCCAATAGCTCTTATCAGTAGCCTCTGCCAACAACCCGGACACGTTGTCGGTATCAGATAGTGACTGGGAGTGAGGATATGTATCTTTTGAAAATCTTTCAATTTCATAACCAGGACTACGAACAAACAATTGCGGATTAGTTTCAT
>NW_025407875.1:0-144682 GCF_003324165.1 Naegleria lovaniensis | reverse complement strand
TACTCTATTTTGGCTGATTCCGTTATTTTGTTTGGTATGAACCATTTAACATTAGTGTCACACAAATTAATTCACTATCCCTATTTTATTTCTTGGCATGGACCTGTATATTTATCCTCAGGATTTCCAATTTAAGACTCCATTCGTCGATTTACCTCTGCTATCACAGGAACCAATTACGTGGAAAGAAAATGTTTGCACACTCTATTGGTGCAAAAACAATTACATTACGTCAAAAGGATTAATGGTGACGTGAAAATGAGATTTGGGATAGGAAATTGTCGTTACGTTTACAATCCTGTTTTTGGATTTGCTTTGAAGGTAGAGAAGGAAGGAATGGTTTCAATCTTTCCATGTTACCATGTCATTAGCAATGAAGAACCTAAAATTACAGGACGAGCCTGTGTCATCCATTCATTAGATAACTTTGTTCCGTGTGTTGTAGTTAAGATAAGCAACGCAACATGTGTTCTTGTGTCTTATCACTCAAATAGACTGTCGTTTGTTAAATTGTTTGTCTTCAATGATTATAGAGATGGTCTTTTTGCTGTTTGTTTTCTTCGGACCGGAACAAGTCCTGGTGTAAAGTGACTTTGGGACAAATTCAATGCTGATGAAATAATGCTGGGTCAATGCTTGCTGGGTGGTATTGGCTGTCCCTTCTGGTGATGTTGCAAGGCCTCATGAATTGTTGTGCTAACGGTCTTCTTCCAAAGACAACAAAACATCGACTTCGATTTGTTCCAACTTTCAGTGGAAAAGCGGAGGATCCGCTCCAGCGATTACAGGATTTTTATTTTTGGATGAGGATCAGTTGAATCCTGAAGTTTCATGATCGGCTGAGGATGCGTGGGCTCTGGCTGCAGATTTGTCAGGGCCCTCCTCGAATATGAGATATTGTTTGTAAAATATTGAAAATAAATGATTCTTCATTTCGGATGTACAATCGTAACCAACCAAAAGTATATTCATTCTAGAATCTTCTAGTATTTTAACACTTATAGACTCAGATGTAGCTCTAGACGCTCTATAAAGTTATAGCGCATCTAAAACTGTGACGTGTTCTAGATAAAACTCTAGAAGTCGCATTTTATTGCTAAAACCAGTTATAGCTACTAAACTTTCATACGGGCAAGTAGTTGTTGAAATGCTTTGTCCTGTTTCTGTTAGCCAAATAAAAAAAATGTCTGCATGTAACACTACCTTTCTCGAGCTCACACAATTTCAAGCATGGTTACAAAGCTGGTCTCAATCATTAGAATTATACGATGAACGATATTCCATTGATGGTCTATTCGTATGGAAAGAAAACTCGTTAGAACTCTACCACAATATTCTAAAACATTTGGATGATGGTTTTGATCAATCGGAACAAAATCTGAAACGACAACAAATGGAATCATTAATGAAACAAGAAAATATAACAAGGCTTGATGATTTATCGTCCTCTCATAAAACTCAACTCTCAGCCATTGATGAAAAAAAGCTGGAGAGAATTCAATTGCCGAGCCTTGTGAGCTTGCGGGATCAACCTTTAACGAATTTTAATCCTCATCCGAGGAGTAGTAGCACGGGTGAGGGAGGTGAGGATAGTAACACCACCTATTCTCAAAAATCTCAATCCATCGATGAAGAGGCAACCGATCAAGATCCCTTTATAATTTTCGATGATTTTGTAGACCCTCAACAAGGGAACGATTTTGTAGACCCTCAACAAGAGAACCATTCCAGTACTGCCTCGAAAAGTGAATCTGACTGTAATGCGGTTGTATCCTCATCATCATTGTCATCATTCAATCAAAAATCTTTTCTTCATTTGTTGGAATCAAAAATGTTTCATACGAGTCGAGGATATATTTACGAAGAATATGAAATGAAAAATAATTACCCATGTATTTATTTGAAACCCAATAGTGAATGGAGTGTATTTCCGTACTTGAAAAATGTTATTAGATCCTATACACAGTTGCCATACAAGATTATTACTCGTGCTGTGAATTTTCAACAAGTTTTAAGCGATGATGGAATACAATTACCATTGTTTTATGGAAGCAAGGAAAATTTACAATATGAAATTCATACTTGTCATGACAGTGAGAATTGTGCCTTGAATTATATTTCTGCAATTATTTGGAAATCAAACTTTTTACATGTTCTATTGAATATTTGCAACCTATTTAATGGAATCACCTATAGAGTATTTCCATGGAGGACGTTTTCTCATTGTGATGACAGTTTGGCATTTGACATATCTCTGCCGTACATTAACACGTTTGTAAACATTGCTCACACTCACGTAGGTTGATGTTACTGTTTTATAATGGTTCATATCACAATATTTGCTATGACATTTATCAACATGTTGAATGAACATACCAAATTCTTTCATTCTTTTCAGTACTATTCCAGGACCTTCTCTGAGGTCTATAACATACAATATCGAGTTAAAGTGGATAATCACGTAGCTGTAAGTCATAACCGAGTTGTATATGTACCAATATTGTATTGTCAATATTATCATTGTAAAAACAGCCTGTATTTCAAACGTGTGGAGTTGTGTCATCAAGAGTGATTGGAGCATGTGTTGCATCATTGTCTGATGAGAAGGGATTACGGCTCCCTTCCTCCCTTAACAAGTATCAAATTGTCATTATTCCAATATTGAGCAAGTTAGTCGACACTCAGCAGCTTTATGAAAAAATTTCTGAAATTGAAAGCAGATTTTCCAATTTCGGTTTTAGAGTTTATTCAGATCTTAGATATGGCACGAAAAATGTTGAGAAATTTTATTATTGGGAATCTCGTGGAGTTACATTGATATGTTCAGTAGGAAAGAGTGAAATTGAAAATAATAGCGTTACTGTCAAGGGAAGAATTTCGAATGAAAAAACTTCCCTATCATCCGAATCTTTTTCAAGAGATGATATTATTCAACTGTTGAAAAAAGAAGATATGAGCCTCCAACATCAAATTCAGCAACGAGTGAAAATTATTGAGTGCTCAACAATGAATGATCTCATTGATGTATTTAAAAATGGAGTGATGAAAACGAGAGAATGCAGCACAGATCCCAAGCAACGAAAGAAAGAACAAATGGAATTTCATGTGAAAACAATGACATTGTGTCCATTCTACATTGTTATTACGCCCATACATTTCGATCCAACAAATCATGCACGAGTGAGACAGTTTCATCATGCCAACGAAAAATTCTTTAAGGATTGTTGTGCTGAATTTAGAGGTTTTATTCCATTTGGTGAAGAAGGGTCAAGTTTTTCTTCGAGTGCTGCGAATTGGCATTTACATGATTGCATGCCTCGCTACCAGCACGATTCTGAGAATGGCTCTGTGACAAAACGTTGCATCATTTCAGGTGAAGAAGCCAATGCATGGATGCTGGTGGCTAGATATTGAGATTAGAAATTGCTATAATGCAGCTTAACGCATAACCAATTTATTCTTCAGTCAATTTGAGTTTCTTTCGTGCATCATAATTCTTCAAAAACTGTTCATATGGAGACACATAATCTGGTCTATAAATACTGTTCTTGTTCAGTGCCAGTTGTTCCTTTCTGGGTGTCCAGGTTTGGAATTTTGCTTCTTCCGAGCCACTTTTCGCTTGTTGGACCTGTTCCTCGGCAAATTGTCGGTAAACTTCGTCGATAGACTCCTCGATGGGTTTGAGGGCATGCTCAGCTTCGAACTTCATGGATCGTCGGGCAAGATGAATACTGAGAGCACGTTCGAGTAACTTGTTCGCATATCTGTGCTTTTTGGGCGTCAAAATTTTAGGTCTGTCATGAAAAATCCTCTTCACAACTCGCAAATACTCCTCATGATCTGCAAACTCATTGATCGATTTCACTGCACTTTGTAAACGACAGGACCATATCGTGCCAGAATTTTGTAAATGTTTAGGTATTTGTTTCACCCATTCCTCAACTCTTGAATAGTTTCCAGATTGCGCCAAACCATCAATATACAAAGAAATACACTCGACTGTTTTTTTTCCAACAAGGTCAAACATTTCTTGAAGCTTTTCTAAAAGGCCTAATTTTGAATACATTCGCATCATTGAGAATAGGAGTTTATCGTCTCGATGCACCACTCTTGAGAAGAATTCTTCTGCCTGAACCACGAGCCCAGAAGCACAATATGCGTTTGTCATTATTGTGAATGTAAAATCTGTAGTGCTGTTTCCTATTTTTGCAAACAGTTTTTCAACTTGCTGGATCTCTCCCATCTCTCCGTACACAATCATTATGCTGTGAATCAAATTACGATCTGGCTCGCAAATTTGCTGATACTGTTCAAATAGTTCCAAGCATTTTGAATAATTTTTCTGTTTCCTGTAAAAATTGATCATAATGTTCTGTGTGTAAAGGCAAGGTTTTAGTTGCATGGCAATGAATTTCTCATATGTGCTTTCTAATGCTGATAATTCTCCCATGTCTAAAAGAGATTTAAAGACTACGGAAAATACACTTGATGGAAGATTTGGCTGCTGTTGCAAATTTCGAACAAAGTCCAATTTTCCATCTACAAATTCCTCAAAATATTTTGATAAAGCTTGAAAATTACCAGCTCTACAAAAGGACGTTAACAATGTTATAAAATTGATATAGTTTGGCTGTTTCCTAGTCCATAATTGAATGGAATCATAGAGAGCTTGTACTGCGTTCACGTTGCCCACCGTCATGTAACTCATCATCATTATATTCATGGTGAAATGATTCGGCCGAAGCACAGTAATTCCGTGATCTGCCAAATGATAAACGTTTAACACTGCTAAATAATAAATTAATTCTTTGAATATTGACTCTGATTGTGAATGCTTCTGTCTCTTTGCAAGATTGTCAAGCTTATTGTTGAGAACAATTATTGATGGATAAGGCTCTATAAACTCTAAATATTGCCTAATTAACTCTTCATCTTGGCTCTTTCCTTTAAAAAGTCTAATTTTATCATATTGGCACTGAGAAAGAAATGAATCGAGTTCAGGAGTTGGTTTAGTGGTTTTTGTTCTTTGTAAGGTTGCAGACGAGTCAGCATTAGCCGCCGTCTCGAGTAGTTCCGAAGAGCTTTGTGAAGTAGATATTCGTTGTTGGTGTTGATGTTCGACATTCAGTACTTTCTTTTGCTCTTCAGGAGAGTTAGTCATAAATTTTAAAGCAGCTTTGTTTGATGGAGCGAGCGTAGGAAAGACATTCTTATTAAGTACAATGTTTGGTTTAGAGAGAATCATGGATGACCGTTTCATAAACGTTTTGAATGGTGAGAGGGATAAATTATCTACGTGTATGCTCGAAGTAGTAGTAGCATCTTGATTATTGGATGGTTTTTTTGAAAGGCTTTCTTCATTCTGAGGTGTTGATGGAGAGTTATCGGGATTAATCTTTGCTTGATATTGGTTGCCACAGAGGTGGTCTTCAATATCATGGCAATTTGTACTAGTTTTGAAATGTTTTGCATTTGCCATATCGGTTGAATTTGTAGTGGTAGCAGCATTGCAAGTCGTTGCTTTTGAAAAATAGGCTTTCCGTATTTCATGATGCATCATGTGTTTGCGGACTGAAACCTTTTTCCAAATCATTTTGCAAGGTGAGAATTCGTCCACTCTTCCGTAATACATCCACAAGCAAAACTGCCCTTGACAGGAACGATCATGATGAAATGTATTGCTCGCAAGGTGCTTGAACATTTTTTATACAATTTTGGCGTTTTCAATAGGAATGAGGATTTTTTAGGAGATTTTCAGAATTTCAATCATGATTAAAATTCCGAGATGATTGTTACCATCCACTGTATCCAATTCTATGTAAATTGATTCTGATTTTATGTTTTTATTGATCATGAACTCGCACCACAAAATTTCATCAGCAAATAAAAAATCTATGGTCCAAAAGACACGATGAGAGCTTTTATGAATCAGAAGAGTGCCAACTCAAACAATGACAACAAGGGATCTTCATCCATACCTACAACAACTGTTTTTTCCAATGATTCCAATCTTCTACAATCCATTTACTTTTCTCATATGCAACAAAATTTATTATTGCTGGAAGAGGATGAAACACCGATGAGTGCTTACTCTCATTTACCATCATCAAGTAGTAATAATAATAATAACACCAACAATAATAATAATGGTAGTAACAATAATACAGATCCTTCACCTCCTCTGGATGGATCCAATAATTTAAATCAACAACAGCAACAATATAATTTTGTGGATTTGGATGGCTTTGGCTCGGTGGGACCACTCTCCCAATTCGACATTCCTCTCTCCATCAATATTACAGGATATCAATTAACACACAAGGAAGAGAAAAAACAAAGAGAACGAGAATTGAAACGAGAAGCTGCCCGATTGAAAAAACAAATGGAAAGCAGGAAGACTGCTGTACTTCGGGACGAATCTGATGAGATGGAAAAACGTATGAAGTATGATGGATTATCATTCTTCAGAAATGGATTCATGATATTCACAAACAGCAGTGAAACTGAGCTGGATGAGGGATCGGACCGAGGTCGACCAAGCTTTGCATCACAAGACGGTTCAAGTTTATTTGATGAAGGAGCAGGAATAACTACTGACATCATGTATGGTGAATATCAACAGCAAGAGGATGAAGCTGCCCATGACGAGGTTGATTTATTGGAGCAACAATTAATTTATTTCTATCCCAATACTGTGGAAAAACGTTCACAGTTGAATATTGTGGGATTTATTCAATCATTTTTAATTTTCTCAGATTCGTTTGCTCCTCTCATACCTGACACATTCTGTTCGGAAAGTTTTCATGATTTTGACTTGATCACAAATGGCTCTCCTTCTCCAAATAGCAGTAGCAGCAATTACGAGCATACAGAATCTCTTTTGAGCGCCTCATTGAAAGCTGAGGCAACTCATTCACACAACAACAATGCCTATATGAACTCAAAGGAGTGCAATCATCCTGTTAATTTGATACAATTCAACCATTCCAAAATGGCAATTGTAAGATATTATAATGTGATTTATTGCCTATGTGCGCCCATCAGTACTCCCAATAGCATACTTCACGAAAATTTGATGCACATTCTCAACTCGTTTGCATTTATTTATGGCTCCTACAATATTAAGGAAATTCTATCAAAGAAGAGTTATATCAATGAGCGACAAGTTGATATTGACAAGGTATCGACTGATTTCTACGTATCATCTTTAGATTGCAAATATGAGAGCACGATTGATGTCTTTGAGGATATTGCTGAGGGACCTTTTCCTGCTCGATCCATGTTTCATGACAACAATTTGAAAATTCCTTGGATAGCGTCTCCATATAGTCCCATTGTTTCAAACAGCTACAAACGAAAGAAGAGCACTAACAGGTGGAACGCTGAGCAGCAACGAGTTTTGGATGATTTTTGCCTCCTCATCAAAATGTACACTGTGAGTCAACCTTTACAATCGCCAGTCGATGAGTCTCTTCCCATTAAAGCCATGACACAACGAATTTTTCCATTCGCCATTCCATACACGGAAATACCTGAGAAAAATATTTTCATTAAGGCCATGGGGATTTTGAATCAACTTCAAGATGCATACGGTAGCAATCGAGTTCACATATCACCAAGTTATAGTTTCAGTTCTGTTGGTGTTTCACTTTCGGGTATGGTTCAAAAGCAATTGGAAAATATCAGTCATAGAGATGACCATACCGATCAAGAGAACAATAAGCCTCGCAAGGGTTCCCTCATTGGATCAGCTCTCTTTTTTATTAACGAGAGTGTCATTGCTGTCAATAATTTGGACGAGCATGTGTTGCAGTATATTTTATTCCGTCTACGATGCATTGAAAAGAATTTTTGCGAATACAAGGATAATTTTGACGAGAGTTTTAATGCTGAGATTGTCTCGAGCCCAACCACTAAAGTATTTTCTCCATCGCCTTACTCCACAAATGCGTCACGACAGGATCCTTCGAGCGTGACTCCTATACCATTGAGGCATTTTAAGAACACTCCGAGCACTCCAGTCACGAACAGTCAGAGTCCAATGGCTAAACCAATTCGATCTAATAGCTTTTCTAATAATAGTCTCAATAATACTCCAGGTGGTAATATAACTCCAAGAGGCACCCCAAGTGGAGTTAGTCCACTCGTAAGAAGTGCCACCAAATCGGGAAGCAATTCTTCTAATAACTTATTGAGAGCTACTACTACTCCAGAAGCGAGACAACGAATGATGGCAGCCGATAATTCACCTGGTGGTATGAGCACATTATCCGTACAAAGTAGCACTACAAGTGTTATTACGAGTCCAACCACGAACAGTAACGAGACGAGCGTGTTTGGAGTGAATGCTTACAAGACAAGTGATGATTGGTACATGTTTGAGACGACATCAGTTCAAGATTTACAAGGTTCGAAAGATGACGAACATGAAACAGGAAATGTTAGAGAGAAAATTTCTCGTATTAATTTGGATTACAACTTGTTCATCATATCTGGCAAAAAAGATTCTGAATTTATTTTATTGAGTGAGGAGGATCAAATCGATTACACTGTCGTTTATCTGAATAGTGATAATAAGCTTAGCACGATTATGGAAAAACATGTCTTGATTACGTACAGATATAGAGATTTATCGTTGTGTACCATTTGGAAATTTGAAGATACATTTCATTGGAGATGTGAATTGAACGATTGTATTATTAAAATTCGAACAGAGATGAGACCAATATTGAGACAAATTTCACGAAAAATGGATAGAACGAGCTATACAAATTTACTTCTCATGAGAGAAGAATCTGCTCCCTACAAACTTCATGGAAACGTACGATGTAAACGGCCAGCGACGACCAATACCATGAACAATGCAAGTGGAAATTCTAACAACCCAGAACAAGACTCTGCATTTTGCCTCATTTACGATCAATTCAATAACATGGTTACATCTACCAACACGAGTAGCAAGACATTCTTTGTAAATGTGGCCAAAGCAAGAAACACATTTTTGTCCTCAGAGCATCAACAAGTAGAGTGGTGGAATGAAGCTTCTCAAAATCATCAACATTATCACAAGCCATCCAAACAAGTATCAAAACTCTTTTTAAAGAACGACAGAGATGGATATATTTATTCAAAACAATTATTTGGAGGTCAGGTTTATTATTACAAGCAACAACAGCAAGATACAACCACACAACCTCCAACGAAAACAGCAGCATACTTTTCTCTTTCCAAGCTTGAACAATCTGTTCGAGAATCTATTAGGAGTGAGTTTAAGATTAATTTACTGTAATCATTTTGAGCCAAAGTAACTGGTCAAGCTACAGCATGCAATGGAAAGTGAAGAATTTAAAATTGGCTTCATTATTCGCAGTGAAAATTTCAAATAAAGACACTTTCCAAAACAAGAATTTTCGCTTTACAGCATCCTCTCCCCATACTCGAAAGAGTCGCAGCGAAAAAAGAGGAAGATGGAGCATCCAGCTTTTCTAATGTGTTATCCTTCTAACACTCTTCAAGAGAATACTCTCAACACACCCATTCTTCAAACTACTTACGATTCCGATCAATATCATGAAAACCTTACTCGGGCACTGTTCACAATCTTTCACAAAGAAAATCAAAGCGATCATGTTGTGAGTTTAAGAGTCAATTCGTGCCATTGCAACAATCATATGGGTGTCACAAATGTTCCGAAGAAAAATCAACCACATACTCATCGTCATGATGACAATCCCTTCATGAAAGCCAGACTTCGCACTCAAAAGTCATTGAAAAAGCCAAAAAACAGAGCCTCTACTGCCTCGTCCTCCAACACGCAAGAAGAACATGTTTATGTTTGTGGATACACTTCTTCTGAGAAGGCTGACTCTCAATCTGTCATGTTGGATGAAACCATTACAAGCATTACAGCAAGTATGAGCTTTGCCTTCTTTATCACCAATCACGGTTTGGGATATTCCATTGGAAAGAATTACTATGGGCAACAAGGTGTTGGAGATCAAGAACGAGATGCTCCCGAAAGTGATTCACTGTTGAAAGAAGTTGTGTTGGTTGGAAATCATTCAACATCTTCAGAGCCCTTAAGAATTAAAAGTATTGCATGCTCCTTATTTCATTCCATGTTAGTGACAGAATCTGGTGAGCTCTTCTCTACAGGTTATGGAGTTTTCGGTCAACTAGGTATGTAGTTTTAAAGCTATGGGTGTGACAGTTCCAATTTATATTGGCATTGTTCCAAAAACAAATCAACATACTGCACATCATGAAAAAGGTCTTGGGAGTATTTTAGGACATAAGAACTCATTCACCAAAGTTGAAACATGTGTCAACTCCAATCATCAGGTGGTTCCACTTCCAAAAATTGAAAAAGTGTCACTCGGTGCCTATCACTCCATTGTTGCCACACAATCAAATGGTTCCAACACTCCAACATTATTTTCATGTGGTTTAAATAATACAGGATGTTGTGGCTTGGGAGATAATTGGGATCGAATGTCCCTCACATGCATTTCCTTCTTTGAAACTATTTCAGATCGAGTGGTAAAAATACAAACAGGATATTCACATACATTATTTTTGACCGAGTCAGGTAAGTGTGAAAAATGGTTGGTCCTTGAATCTGATTTGAATTTGATTTGAATTTGATTTGAATGAAAATATTGTCTATTCTATTCGAATGTAACAAAAGGAAACTTGTATGGATGTGGGCAAAACAATGAGGGACAGATTGCATGCGATCCAAGATACACCTCCTCTCTAAACGTTCCTACTCTCATTAATCAAGACATTTCAGGTGTTAAGGTTGCTGATATGAGTTGTGGATTCAGTTGTAGTGTCATTCTCACCCGAGATCGAAAAGTCTTTGTGTGTGGTTCCAATCTACAAGGTGGACTCTATCTTCCAAGTTTATCGGATCGTTTGAGTGTTCTTGCAAATTTACCTTGGTTTGAAATGTGGACACATGAAGACAACAAACCTCCTCTCTCAATATTAGATCGAAATGATTATGTGACCAGAGTTCATTGTGGTATTAGTCATAATCTTTTTGAAACGGCTCACGGAAAGGTCTACGTGAATGGATCCAATCGAATGACTCAATTGGGTCGACCTAAGGAATCTCTCTTGTTTACATGTAGACCCATTGAGATTGACATTCCCAAACATGAGTTGACAAGTCAGTATGAGAGAAAGTGGTGCATTGGGCCATTTAGCAATTATACATTTTGTGTATTGAGTAGAAAGGAGAAGGAATTGCAATACATGTTAGCAAATTTGGAAGAGGTATTGAGAGGAGAATTCTTTCACGACATGGATATTGTGACCATTAAATGTGACAATGACGCTAGTATTTACAAAGATGAGAAGAGCACGAATTTCAGGGTAACGGGTCCATCCTCGAGTCATGCTTAGTGTTTTGGAAATCAAGATATTTCAAGTTAGTTCTCACCGAAATGCATCTCCAGCTTGCCTCAATAGGATGTGGCATTTAGGAAGGATGATGACTGTCAATATGTAGGATTAGTATGTTGCATGACTGCCACCATCGCAACAACAAGTGCAATCAAGAGTACTCCAATGACCATCGTCCAATAATAAACACCTCTCGTTAAATTTCCATATACCTTACGATGCAAAGGTGCCTTGGTTGGCTGGATAGATTTAGAGCTTGTTTCTACATTCTGTGTTGTATGATCGAACGAAGATGTTTGCTGTTGATGTGAAATCTTTCGGATTCGATACTCATGACTTGCAATGTCACGCGCTATTTGAGTGATGGAACGCATGACATCGATATTATTTTCTGAAAGGTCCTCAATCTTGTCATCCATTGAAGACATTTTCTCGAGCAAGTGGTTTTCAATTTCTTGTTGTGATTTCATGCATTCTTCCTTTTCGAATAGAATTTTACATTCCAAATCTCGTAATTGTCGAGTCCATTCCGTGCTGTGCGATTGTATTTCATTACTCGTCGACTGAATACTCTCTGCCACGAGTTTTTGACACTCATGATGAATACAGTCCAACTTGTCATTCACCAATGTTTGAATTTCCTCTCTTGTCACGAGTGTGGAATTGATTTTCATGTCCTCATTTCTTCTCGAAATGAATTCATGATTGTGGCCCTCATCACTATTCATTGCAATGATAGAGGAATTGGTGAGAGTATCTCTTGTCTCAATGCTACTATTGTTATTATTGGAAATTGGAGTTTGCAATAATTGACTTTCATCTTGGCGCTGTTTCAATGAAATAATATTATAACAAACCGACTGTAGCATGTTTTGAAGTACATCCATTCTCGAGGACATGTCATGTTCAGCCTCTTGAAGGATTTGATTTTGAAGAGCAATTTCTTGTTGTAATGATTGAATTCGGGAATTAAGGGATACAGTAGAAGGAGTGGTATTGGAACAATCATGATGCCAGTGTATAGAATCAGGATCATGGTCTTCCAAACGAACTATAGTGCTTTGGACGGTACATGATGATTTAGTTGTGGATTCTTCTTCCGAGTCCGAAACGTGTAGTTGTCCTTCACTTTCCATTTCCATGAATGGATCATCATGAGGGTGAGTGGTGGTTGGTGGTTGAGAGAGTTTTTCATCATCATCTTGGAAAAAGCAGTTTCTCGGAGAGGATGAAGTTGAGAGAATTTCTCTTCTGGTGATGCTGGCCGAGTTCTGTCTGTGGTCCAAACGATGGAGAGAGGAAGAAACCTCTTTCATGAAGGATGTTTTCAAACGGGAAGCACAAACAGTACAACTTGATGCAGGAGTCTTTATATCAGAGGAACAAGGTTGCTGAGGATGAGAAGGAATATCCGTTTTCCAACGTTGGAGAAGTGGGAGAGCTTGTTGAGTAGTACTACTCATTTCAATATACACTTATATTAATCTTTCGAAAGAGGAGTGATGAGTATTACGTAGTTTTCTTTGTAATATGAATAAATTATAAGAAACGGTAAAATTGCGCGGTTTTTCCTCACGATGAATGTTGTTTTCGTTATGGGCCCTTCATCATTCTACTAAGGCTATAATACTACACACTCTGACTAGTTGGTAGATTTACCATTGTTGAGGGATTTTGAAACTGTCTCAACTCGTTTCATGACTCTAAGGAAATTTCCTCCCATGATCTTAGTCACACATTCGGTGTTATAACCTTTCTGCAAGAGGGCAGCAACCACAGACATGTGATTGGCTGGAGACTCGACGCCTTTCACAAAAAGTGGATAGTGGCTATCGAAACCGGTGGAGCCGAGTGAAATGTGGTCACAACTTTGAGTCAGTGTTTTCACATAATCGATATGCCTTACAATGGTATCGATCGTGGATCGACTGGTCACATTCGAAAGCTGTGCATGAATCATTAATTGAACTTTCTCATCATGTAAAAGTACAGCTGTTCCGTTTTGATCAGACAAGCTGTTGTAGTACTTCCATTCATCACTATTAAGCTGCAACGGGTTGTAGGCAATTTGCACAATGCCTTGATTTTCTTTCACCAAGTTAATGATATCATCATCGATATTGTCTGGATGATTGCACAGGCTCTTGACTCCACTGTGTCCAATAATTACAGGTGCATATGAGTATGTCAATACATTGATCATGGTTTTAGAACTCGAGTGTGCCAAATCCACCAATATTCCAAGTTTGTTGAGTTCGTACAGTACTGTTTCACCAAATTTGCTGAGTCCATTCGAATAACCTCCCACGAGGGCTGATGCCGATTGTGCCCAATTATTTGGACATTGTGATGAGGCAAGGGACATGGATCTTACTCCTAACATGTAATATTGTCTTAAAATTTCTAATGAATTTTGAATGGCATGACCACCATCGATATGAATGAGAGACGCAATTTTTCTCGAATAGAATGCACTCCAAATATCATTTTCACTTTGAGCCCATTTCATGTGTGAGCTGAAATTTTTCACAATTCGAGTTCGAATAGAGTCTACTTGTTTTAAAACATTTGAAACAATGTTGTCATCGCAGTTCAAGGTTCGGATTGAAAATACTATTGCACTCACATTTCCGGTCCGTAATCGAGGAATGTCAGTGCTCAAGGTAAGATTGGTTTTTCGATACAAATCCAGTAATGAATCTTTGCTTGTCAAGGTATTGAGTGAGAATACGTTTTCGAAAGGCTTATTGAGTCGTTGTTCAATGAGCAACATTTTGTACGGCAACTCATTGTGTGACTCTACAAATGGTACGTATTGAGAAGCCAATATTTTGGCTCTATTGTATAATTGACATGTTCAAGTGTGCAGGTCGCAAAGCCGAGAATTTAAAAATTAATGTTGACAAGACAATTTTCGATTGATCGGCAAACGTTCGTTTTCAATTATTGTTACATTTAAATTTTTTGATCGATTCGTGAGCAACAATATATGAATATAAGATCGGTTTCAAATTAGTCAATGAGTATTGAAATGTCCAAATTTTGCAAGTCGTTCCTGATACAAACCTATCATACGAATTACTTGGTAACAAACTCTTTGTTCCAGCAATGAAATAAACCATCGGAATCATTACTGCAATCACAGATATCATTCCAAGTAAACTCAGTACAAATAGAAAACTTAATTTACGTAATTGTTTTCTGAAAGAAATTCTAAACTGATTGGCATCCTCTCCCGAATTTCTCATCATTAACCCAACTAAAAATCGAATGATAGCGAATAGAGAAAAATTAGTCTCCACTCTCCGAGTGTGATCAATAATCAAATCATCATTGGCTTGTTGTTGTGTTGTTTCATGATCGGTTGAATCGATCAGGCGAGATGCACCATTCGTTGCTTGTTGCGACATTTTTTTGAAAAAAAATTCCTGTCACTGTTTGTTTTCATCACACCACGCCTATTTAAAACATTCTTCTTTTGATGATATTAATTATATTAAGAATATCCTCTCGGAACTGACAGTCATCAATTGATGAAATTGGTATTGATTACTTGCTGACATTTTCCAATTCCAAAAACAAAGCGAGCAATCGGCATTTCAATTCCATGCATCCAACTTGGAAATACGAGAAATTTGAAGTTGATCTCAATGAAAACACTGTTTGTGGACATTGTTCCACCAAGATTCCACCTTACTTCAAAAGGAAGAGAGCTGTTTGAATTTGAATGAATTTCGTTCAGCATCTGAATTCGCTTACTCTTCGAATCCTTTTCTAATTAAGGCGAACACGTTAAAAATGTTGTTGCATTTTTCTGGACCATGTTCTATTATCCAAAAATTATCCATGTGGAAGATGCGTCTCATGAAGGAGAGCTCTTTGAGGAAGGCCATGATCACGTTGGTAGCAATGATCATGCTCGTTCTGTTCCCTACTGGAACACTCTGCTACACTCAAGAACCATCACTTAACAGCAACAACAACCTCAATAGGATGATAGATAGAGGCCATTCATTACACAAACAGTGGCATCATGTACTTACTCGTGCCGCTCGTATGATTCCTGGAACGCCACTACCAACACAATACAGTGTTTGGAATGAACCCATTCCGATTGGAACTCTCATGAATTGTACCTCCTCTCAGATCCATCAAGCACGAGAGAGTCTCAATGAAATGATGAACTATTTGCAGCAACCCTTAAACGTTACTCCAGATGTGGTGCTGGCCAAGGTCGTTGAGTTTTCTCTCACCCAAGCCACTCAAGTCTATGGATGCTCCGAATTGATCAATCCCATGATTCTTCAACGTACCGACTCGATCCTTCCATTGATACATACCAAGGCTTGTACCTATGAGAATCATTCGGATCCATTGTATCTGAAAGATCCATGTTGTAGTCCTCAAGCAGCTCTCACGGCATGTTGTGCTCCACGGACGGTTCCATTCAAAACTCAACGCATTACTCAATTCAATTCGACGTTTATTGCACAGACTTGTCAAAGTCCAAAAGAAACAGAAATATTTGTGTACAATTATTATAGGCAATATATTGAGGAGACTCTTCCCTTGTGCCAGAGTGGTTTTGATCTGTTCACCTCGAAAATTAATGCATTTGTTGATGGTATTACACAATGTAGTGTGGAGTCTAGTGCTGCTGCTGCTGCGAGTGGATTGTACGGTTTGCCAACTTTAGATCAAGTCAATGAGTTTGCTGCATGTTGGATTGACACTCTTCCAAAAAGTGCCATTCGTAATGCCTTAACCTTAATGGGACAATCCATTCACGAGT
The DNA here is from genome assembly GCF_003324165.1 of Naegleria lovaniensis. Taxonomy (NCBI): domain Eukaryota; phylum Heterolobosea; class Eutetramitea; order Acrasida; family Naegleriidae; genus Naegleria; species Naegleria lovaniensis. The sequence goes on along the minus strand of NW_025407875.1, from coordinate 128,481 downwards.
ACAATAGAAAATCAAAAGATGAATTAATTACACTCTTCAAATATTTCATGATCGATCAATATGGACAAGATTCATGTGAGGACTCCATGGGAACAGTTCGATACGGTTACTCGCAAGAAGATTGTGAACAACCTGTTTGTAATGTGGACTCAAGCTTACCACTCGAAAATTGCACTGGACAAGTATGTGGCACGGAATGTCACACCGTTTCATTCGGAAATGCTACCTATTGCAAACAAGAACAAACGCAGTTCAATGATCCAACTAGTTGTGAGGCTTCCAAGGGATGTTTTTATGATGCATTAAGACTCGTTGACGATACAAGTTTCTCCAATGAATCTGCATGTGCTGCAAGTGGAAAATGCTCTCAAAGCTTGTGTGCACACGAATGTTCCAAATCGAAATGTGAAAGTATGGGAATTTGTGAACGTTTTCCTGTTATTGCTGGCAAGTTTTCCAGTCATTCCGACATTTATTGTGTGTACACACCTATGGTGTCAGATGGCAAGACCATATGTAAGAATAATGATACTCTTACCGTGATTGGATGCATTACAGAACAAGTCCAGAGTGCTTTGGCGTGTGACTCCATGAAAGCCTCTCCAATTTCGTACCCTTCAACAAGTTCTGAATGTTTGAAATGGACTCTCTGTAAGGAAGACACTGGAGCCTTCTCGTTCAAGAATTCTACAAGTTGTGCTCAGTGTGGTGGAACTGTAGTGTCACCTTTTAGATGGACATCAGCATCTTGGGTTCCAGGCCAATATCGGAGCATGAACCAGTGGATTGGACGAACGGCAATTACCGGATTTGCAAAGCAGAGAAGAGCCCTTGACATGGTTGCAGTCATGTCACTAAGTTATCGTTTGGTCGCAATGGATGTCTTTCCAATGTTGTTGTCCTACGTGTCGTGTATTGCTGAGCCAGTTCTAACAGCTCTCAATCAAGTCGTTTGTGACTGTGTTGACAGAAGCAGTTCATGCTATAGCAAACCATTCAGAACGAGTGTAGGATTTGTACGAGCCAATGACGCTAGTGTCACCTATAGTGTCGATCAGTTGTTGTCTTTAACTTTTAAACAAATTAACACTTCATGCTTGTTGAATATTGAACGAGAGGGTCTCATGAATCGAGTACCACCTTCCGTACGAACAGTTAGAAATGTATTGACAGTCGTTGACAATAGTAATGTTTTGGTTGGAGACGGATTTTGTGTGAAAGGTGCATCCATTGGAGACATTTTAACCATGTGCCTTAAAAAAAGAGATGACATTGCAGTGAATTCAACGTTTTATCAAACTCCTGCCATACTTGCCAAAAATTCGAACAAGAACATGACCGAGTGGATTTATGGTCATAAGGTTACCTACGATTCCACAATGCAACAAGTATGTGTGGAGATTCAAGTGAAACAAGACACCTCGTCGACATTTTTCTTCCCTGCTTTTATACATCTTGATATGGTCGTGTCAGCAAGCCCTTCCTTGCATCACGCAATGTCGACATTGTGCCTTGTAGTGGTCTTGTGCTTGTTCAAGTTGGTTGTTCAATAATAAAGAGAGTTTTCTTTTCTCACTAAAAAACCAACAAAGGCTGACTTTCCAATTCCAAAAAAAATTAATAATAACACCACGTCATCATCACCGAACAACTCCTTCAACGGATACGTCCAGAATTAATTTTAAAATATAATTTAATATCATCATCGTTTCTCTCTCGGATATTTTCAAGTTATTTTTGAAAAACACCATCAACAACATGGTCAAAGTTTACGGAATTTTCATATTAAATCAAACAAGCCCGACAAGTAAGCCTACCGTCTTGTGTAGTCATACCGATAGTGGAACATGGTATAGTTTCTTGTACACGGATCAAATTACGGAACTTACCATCTTCTTAGCCAAATTATTAGCCGAAAAAACCAATCCCGGATACAGACAACAAGTAGAAAAGGATGAACTCACTGGCTATGTACAAAAAACAAAAGATGGTCTCAGTTGTGTTGTAGTGACCGATCAGGACTATCCGTTCCGTGTGGCCTTTGATTTAGTGAGACACACGCTGAGAGATTTCACAGATTGGCGTACACAACAAACACTCTCGTCACGCAACGATGATCCAGCTCAATACACAGCAACCATCAAAGATTTAATGACCAAATTTCAAGATCCCATGCAAGCAGACAAAATTCTCAAATTAAAAAAGGATTTGGAAGAAACGAAGGAAATTCTTCACCAAACTCTTGAGAAGTTAATTGATCGAGGAACGCATATCGACAAGCTCATTGAACAAACGAATGAACTCTCGGATGGAGCCAAAGAATTTTATAGGAAAACAAGAAAGAGCAATTGTTGTAATATTTTGTAAATATAACAATTTTCGCAACAATTCTATTATTTTCGCATTGTACTGACACAGTACCAACTATACATGAAATAAGATTGAAAAACAATTCCTGAACAAAGTTTTCTCCCTAGTATTATGCAATGCTGATTTATTAAATCAGATTCCTGTACAATAAGGTTCAGGTTGAAACGACCATGATCAACTTCAAAAAAAATGCCGCCAAAGCCAACTACACCTAAAAAAACCAAAAAACAACTCGAGGAAGAGAAGAAACGTCTCGATGAAAGGAAAAAGGCCGTGGATGAGGCCATTGAATTATTATTTCATCGGATTTGTCATGACTCACTCATAGAAGATTTATTGCCAAAAATTGCTGCACAACTTGTTGAAGAATTCAAGCCCGTGCTTGTGGATCCCATGAGCGAGTTGGGCCGAATGGATCCGAAACACGTCAAAGAATTGCATCTTGGCTCCAAAAACATGACTGACATTCATGAAAATATTTGCAAATTCGAAATGTTGGAAGAACTCTGGCTCAATGACAATCGTATCAAAATGGTTACGAATTTAATGGATGTACATACATTGAAATCTTCATCTCGAGAGTTACCGTTGACGAAAAAGTCAAAAAAGAAAGGATGTCTCCGTCTCAAATGCTTGTATTTACAAAAGAATAGAATCGAATCACTCGATAATCAGTGTATGAAGAATTTGAAATTCTTGGAAATTCTCTTGTTGCATGACAACAAGTTACGAAACTTGGATATGATTCTACAACAGCTCTCCCATATGAGATATTTGAAACAATTGACTCTTTTTGGAAACCCTCTATGTGAAGAGGCTGGATCCAAGTCATTGTATAGAGGACGAGTAATCACATCCATACGATCTCTGGTTGTATTTGATAGAATTGAAATTACAGAAAACGAAAGAGAAGAAGCTACAAAAATGTTTCCCAACCGAGTAGAAAGACTTTCCATTTCACGAGATGAAAAACTTGCCTTCGGTAAGACACTTCCAGCCAACACTCTCGAGAGCCGAAAAGCCAACTCCATGACTGCTTCCATACTGGGAGGCACTGCAGAGTTGGCCATTCACGAAGCCAAACAAATTGCGAAAGAAAAGGTCAAACTACAAAAGAAACTTGAAGAAGACGAGAGAGAACAAATGGCCAAGACACTAAAACAGAGTATTATTAAGCAATATAAGTCAATGGAGGAGCAGGAACAACAACAACCAGAAAAGTTATTGGAACGACTATCACATGTGTATAGAGATTTTGATGGACTTCTCAACCCCCATCAAGAACAAGTGATGAAAGAGAAAATTATCAAAGCATTTCATCCTGCATTTCTTGTTGCGTCTCCATCTTTAAAACCAAACATTTCTCAGAACACAATGAATGAATTATTGAAGGACCTTGGCATTTCTCAATTCGCAGAGAGTTGGATTCAGGAAGTGGAGTCTAAAAAAGGGCAAGCGCAAACCATCTTTGTGACCGAAGATGAAAAGAAAAAGATTGCCCTATACAAGGATTTGACTAACTCGAAGGAAGTTTCATTTCATGATTTTTTCTTGCTGATTTGCGAGCTCAAATCAGAAGAGGAGTTTTTAAATTCTCACAACCTGCAAAAGCAGCTTGACATTCGAAAAGCCCATTTCGAAAAGAAAAAGAAGGAGCGAATTGAGCGAGAAGAAAAAGAGTTGCAACAGCAACAACAGACACAACAACAACGACCAAAATCAGGCAAGACAAAAAGCTCTCAACCTGCTCGAAAAATTACAGACAATACAGAGGAAGAACAACAAGAATGGCTAGCACTAGAAGAAATGTCCAAAAATACAGCAACTCTGGAATTGCAAGCTGCTTCGAAAGCCATCAAATGGCAATCCAAGAGTCAAATTCATGAAACCATGAGACCTAAAGAAATCAAAATTGTTCCAAAACGTGGTGATGTCTACAAATCTTTCTATTTGTAAATGAAGCACCGAAGCATCCACGACTGCTAGAAGTAAGAGATGAACAATTGCCTTAACATCGACCCATACCACAACCATTTCAGTCGGCCGGGCACAATAAGAATGTTTGAAAAATCATTTAAGGTGAATTCTAATTATTCTCCACACCACTTTTTGAGCCATTTCTCCAAAAAGTAAACGCCACATCTTTGACTTTTCAATCTCCAAAAGTTTTCTGTAAGGGAATGACAGTTGAAAAAATCTCTTTCTCGCTTCAAATAAAATTCTTTAAAAAAAACCTTGTGCTTGAACATTTACGGGCGCGCACGAACGAGGTACTTAGTTACTGGCAGGCAGGCACATTCTCTCTGAAAAATACACTGTTACTGTGCTTCCGATTCGAAAATATCAGAATTAATACAATCCTTGCACAGACAGTTGGGACGAAGAAACGAACGTTTAATCTTCCGAATACTTTACAACGCTCTCTTCATACAGGGCTTATTAAATTGTAAATATATCAAAAAAGACCTTATTTTCGGAATTGATCATGTATAATATCATGTCTTTATCAAGAACTACAAACATAACGAATGAGGAAGACAGAATGAATTTATATCCTCAGCCAGCAGATACGCAACTACCAGCAACACCAAATCCTCTACGGATTGTAAGAGATACTCGAGCGAGGAAAGATCTTATTCAAAGAGAAGTATTAATTGAAAAAGACCACACTGATCACTATATCTCTTCAACAACATTTCCGATCCAAGCTATTGGCATTAATGTAACAGAAACCCTTGATTTGGAACAGCAACCACAGAGCATTACTATTGATCCAGAAATTCCCTCTTTGAAACAAAATGTTGTTTTCCTGAGAGATGAATCATTTCCAAAATCTTTGCCATCTCTCAATATGAATCAACATTATTTGTTGTATCAGGATTATGTAGAGGGAGCATTGCAGAATGGAAAGAGACGAAATTCGGACCATGTTCCTCATGTTTTTCAAACATTGGGAGAGTGTCGATTTGAATTCCCAGCACAACATGAAATTGTCAAGAATAATTCATCTACAACCTGTCAACGAGAAGAAACAGAAAATTTTCCATCACCTTTTTCCAATGATCTCTTATCACGAAAGCGAGGTTCAACTCTCCCACCGTCGTTTGCGTCGAAAACTCACCGACGACGCCCCCTTTTCAACTCTTCACAAACCATTTTTCAACAGGTAATCATGCATGATGACTTACTTTTTGTGGTGACAGAATTTCTAACTTGGCGAGATTTACTTGCCCTTACTCATACATGCAGCCAATTATTTAACTTGGGTGCAACTCTTCCTTACATTTGGAAAAATTGTTTATACTCCTTTAAAGTCAAACTCGAATTTGAGGAACAGCGACTACACCAAGAACTGCTGGAGAAGGCGGAACTTGCCACCATCTCTTATTGCCATTTTGAAACGTTTAGAGAAGTGTATGAAGCTGTAGCAGTACCAGCAGAAAATAAGAGCGTGAAATGTTTTGAACAAATGCACGATATAATGTATTTGGAAGGACGGCAATTTTTCAAAAAGCTTTCTGAGGAATCAAAAGCTCGATGGGACAAAGCTGAGCAATTTTTTTCACACACTTCCCCTAGAAGTACTGCTCTTTCAACTCTAACTTCCTCTAACTGCAATGATATTCTACCTGACCTTTTACAACCATTTTCTTCATCTTTTATTACAATTTCTAACGACTCCTTAACGAATAACGAAGAATTGAGTCCCTTCTTATTCTCTCCCCAGATACCTGAAGCTTTGTACTATGAATTATACAAAGAAAAGATGCCACTGGATTGGAAAGGCCTTATGCGATACTTTTACAGCCCTCAATCATTTTACGATGCATGTTTGGCTGATTTCTCCAAGCTGAGAAAAGTTCTAGAATTTTTTCAACTTTCTTTCAAGCCCTATCCAGAATTACTCATCTTGCATACTTTTTATTTGAATTACAATGAAAATGCCAATCCAAAAGCTTTCACTTCATCGACACGAGCATTTGTTGGATGGTCCTTTTTCTTTGGAAAGTTCTTGGAAAGCAATTTGCATTTAATACAACAACGAAATCAGAATTTACAGAAACGTGACGAACTGGAACGACTTGTTCTTCCATTTATTTTGAAAAAGTTTTCTAGAGACTTTTTGCAATTTACCTCCTCAAGTCAATGAAATTCAAACTTCAATGAAGACTGTTAACGTCTTTGGAAATAAGGAAGCGATAGAATGTCTTGGGCATTAGGCCTCATTAAAGAGTCCTTCTCCAACATTCTCAATACAATATCCACTAATTCTTCAGAATATGTTTGATTTTCATTTTCCATCATCATTTTGGCTTTCAACATTTTCCGAATTTCTTCTTGATCCTTCGTAAGCATCAAATGACTAATAGAAGTGGATACATCTTTTGTGATCATTTGATAAATGGTCACTCCCAATGAATACACATCCGTATTGGCATAATATTTTGAACCTAAACCAATTTCAGGAGACATGTAAAGTGGAGTTCCAGCATACGATTGAAGTTCAGAAATCGATGCATTTTGATTTCCTTTCGCTAAACCAAAATCAGCCAGCACGACCTTAATACGTTGCTTCTTTTCATCATAACTCTGAATAAAAATATTCGATGGTTTGATATCTCTATGAATAATATTCAACGTTCCATGCACATACGACAAGGCATTACAAATTTGGAAAATGACTTGTCGTACAATTTTTTCAGAGCATTCACGAGCGTGACCAGGTGCCGTAGTGGTAAACTTGTTCAAATCTCCATTCTCGTAAAAATCCATATCCATGCATACCAATTGATCTTTGGAAAGGAAGAGATCATTCACTTTCAAAATATTTTCATGTCGAATATTCATCAATTGCATTCCTTCTTTCATGATGGAATTGAGTTCAGTCAATGAGGAAAATTTCATGACTTTGACAGCTTTGATTTTTCCATTACATTTGGTATCGACGGCTTTAAATACAGAACCAAATGCTCCTTGTCCAATTTTAACTATTTGTTGATAACGTGAGAAGGGATCGATGTGTTGTTGACCACGAGACTCTGCCGATAAAGTGCCACTTGTCAAACCTCCCATCATTAAGGGTGTGAAATTCACACTGGCATCGGAAGGAAAATCAGAAATAAAGGAATTGGTATTTTCAGAGGTGAGATTCATCTCAATAGGAATTTGTTTGCTTTGCTCGGTGGGTTTGTTCCTCTTGTTTCTTCGCTTGACAAAGAGTAATCCCAAAATAAGAATCAATACCACAAGACTTGACAAGATCAGGCAACCACCAACGACTCCTACCACGACACCAACAATGAGAGCAGTTTCAGAATTGGTTGGCAACAGACTCGACTCTCGTTTCACTATAGTTTCACATTTTTCACCAGAAAATCCTTCTCGACAACTGCATTGATTGAATTGTTGACACTTTCCATTGCCAGAACATGCTTTCGAAGTATTCCATGACTCGACTCCAAAACACGAAGTTAATTCACAGCTGGAACCAAAATATCCATTCGGACACAAACACTCCAAAAACATGCTCGAGTCCAAGGTTCGATTCCCACTTCCATTTTCTTCCAAATTGCAATACGGAACTAATTTTCGAACCAAACCAGCCGTTCGATCTGCAAAATAAATTTCACCTCGATTGCCCAATGACAAGGAAGCAACGGTTTGAAGGCAAGTCCGAGTCGAGAGTCGACCATTTCCATTGTAATTACATAATTCAGCACTGGGGGTGGTTCCTGCAATGGTATGAATGCGTTGCGTGCGATGTGATACTTTTCGAATCAATCCATTGCCATCATCTGCAATGAGTAAATCTCCATTTTTCAAGAATAATAGACTGGTGGGAAGTCTTAAACTGGCATCTAATGCTGGAACATCCTCTCCTAAATATCCATCAATTCCATTTCCTGCGACGACTGAAATAGTGCCACTTGTCAAATTTTTCATCTTGACGAGACTAAACATGGCAAATTCGACAAAGTATATCAAATTCGAGTCGAGTGGTGAAACAGCAACCGCTTGAAGCGATCCAGTCGCATTATGTAATGACACAATTCTGCCAGTTGTCATTTCCAGTTGTACAATTTTTCCCTGATTTCTACCTGTCAAAAAAATTAAATCACCATTTTCAAGACAAATCGGATTTTTTGGTTGTTGAAACAGAGTTTGCAATGCAGGTCCATCTTGAGGTACTCCTCCCATTCTTATCGATCCTGCAATCACTGAAACATTTCCAGTCGTTCTACTATATTTGTAAACCACATGTTCGTCCCTGGCAACCGTAATGATATCTCCGTTTGGCATTTGACAGGATTGAGTATTACTCATGAAAGCATACTTGAGAGGTCCATGATAATCAATGGGTTGTGCAAATAAAGGAACTGAACGAAAACCGGACAAGTGTGTCAGAGTGTTACTCTCCTGATTGACGAGTGACGTTAAATATTTTCCACCTTGATCGTCACCTGTTTGAATGATTAACTCTTTTGAAAGAGAGAGATAGGACACGGAATTGGCATATTGAACGGAAGTGGAGAGAGCTTTTGAAATGGGAGAAAAATTATTTCTTCCTGTCAATGTTAAAAGGGTTCCATCGTGTGAAATTTTTCGAACTCGCTCACTTTGACAAGTGTCAGATGTAACTTTTGGAAAACTATTTGAAACTTACAATTCTTCTGTGAAAACGAGTTCACCCTGAGAAGTCATGAACAGTGACGATGGTTTTCTATGTGGAGTTTGTTGTGTTCGAATTGAAACATTTTGACAAGTGATTAATAAAATCAAAAGAAGGTATAAAAATTCAACCATTTTCATCACTTACTTAATCATGGTTTCATTGGCCTTGAATCCTTCACCTTCATAGCCCGTAAATTCAAAATCACCATTTGGAGGAATTCCAGCAATTAATCGAACACTGTTATCTTTCAAAGACAATGCCTTAATCATGGAATCTCCCTCAACGAAATACAAAGATTCATTCGAAATGTGAACATGTTTCAGACGTAGAACTTCATTCGTTACATTATATACTGAACTCAATGATAGATTTCTTTCGTAGAGTTTAACAATGGATTTTGCCTCCAATTCTGCAAAATATAAAATTGGTCCATCCATCGTGTCATTTATGACATGAATCATTCCAGAGGATGAAACTGGTGGTCCTTGAAAGGTATATAAAAGTTTTGAGGTTTTTGTTGAAACTTCATATTTGAAAATGTCTTTGATTGTGGCATAGTAAATTGCACCATTCACATCTGTAGAATTTTCACCCAATGCAAAGACTTTTCAAAGTTGATGAATGATTAATTTCAAAAGTGATCTCATCGCTCGTACTTACTTGCTTCTACTTTAACGTTAGTGAGAATGGTCGTGACATTTCCATTCGTTTGGAACACTCGAAGTCGTTGATTGACATAATCAGAAATTAATAATTCTCCATTCTTGTACATGAATAAACAGGTTGGAAAGGATAGTAAGGTTTCATCTCCTCTCAAATTGTCTCCATTAAAACCTGTTTGCTTCATGATTCCTGCCACTGTTGTAATAATTCCATTTTTAGAAACTTTTCGAATGGCATGATGACCATTACCATCAGTCAAAAACAATTCTCCACTCTCTGACACAACCGCATGAACTGGATAAATGTGTACTCCATTACTTGTTGCTTTTAAGCCATCTCCAAATTTGGTATTGGCATTAAATTTTCCAACAAGTGTTCGAATAAGACCAGTTTCATTAGAAATCATTTTCACTTGATCCTTTCCACTTATAAAAACATCTCGTTTAGAATTCATATAGATAAAGGAAGGTTGAAGAATGGATGCCATTTTTGGAGAAATATATTCACCTTGATTCAATGCACGACCATCTCCTGCCAACGTGTAACAAAAAACAAAATCTGGAGGAATGACTCGAACCGCATGTTGACCAGCATCTGCTACGAGTATATCACCATTAGGTTTGACATAGAGACCTCTGTCAAGTGTCAAAAAAAATTTAACATGGCTGTTAAGCATTTTTCAAACAAGAACTTACTTGATGGCTGAAAATGAATTCAATAGAGCATGAGTTCTTTCTTGAAAAACTCCCCTGCTTGCTTGTCCTGCAATGGTTATGATTTGTTGTTGTCCAATAACAGGTCCTTCAATTTTTCGAATTCGACTGTGCTCCGTGTCAATAACTGAAATGTAAATGGTACCTTGATGAGTGACATAAATGGCCGTGGGCATGGTCAATTTAGTGGTCGTTGCTAGCACATAGTCTCGATCTGCATTTCCACCACCTAGGTTTTGAATATATTGAATATTTTGAAAATTTCAATAAATAGAAAACAATTTTAATGGTAATACTCAAAAAAAAAGGAAAATTCTTTTCAACATGTGGACTTACCTGCAACCAATGACACTTTACCTGTCGTGGCATTGTAATGTTTCACTAAACCTTTCACTGAATCTGTGACATACACATCTCCATTGTTTTCTGTAACAAAAACTCCAACTGGACTTGTTAACTCTTGGTTCGAAATGATCGTTGTGACCTTTCGAGTGGATGCAGATATTTTTCTCACCATTCCATTCAGGGTATCTTTATATCCAACAAGCAATTTCGAAATTACGGAGAGGATCCGTTCGTGTTACCATAAATAGAAAATTAAAACGTCAAATGCCAAGCACTTACCAGCCACATAAAGATCTCCATTCTGAGCCAAATACAGCCCAGTAGGTCCATTCAATTGAGTCTCCAACGCATCCAATCCTTCTCCATTAAATCCTGCCGCTCCAGTTCCACAATACACTCTCAAAGTTGAATTTTTTGCATCAATCACTCGAATCACATGCTTTTTTGAATCTGAAATGAAAATTTCATTCGTCCATGAATTCACGACCACTGCTTGAGACTCTCCAAGTGGAGCATACTCACTCAATGCATATTCATCATGTATGGAATCTAAATAAAAGGAACCAGCGACTGTAAAAATTTTGTATTGTGCTGGAATTGAAGCGTCGACCATTAATGAAGAAGACGATGATGATGCATCGAGAGAAGTAAATGTTGTTCTTTTGGGAAGAGATTGTTGATGGTGTGTGGAGGAAAGTTGTTGTTCAGGATACAGCAGTAGTAGTGGAAAGGCATGAAGCGTGTGTGTGAACAGAATGAGTAACAAGATGGATACAACAATGAACATGGAAATAATGGAACGAATGGAAAAAATCACTCGAGAATGATTAAACGTAGTAGCACAAGCATGTTGTCGTCTGTGATGAGAACAAGTTTCTTGTGTGGATACTTGTTGTTGTTGTCGTTGTTTGTGGAATTTCTCTAATATTACTATGGACTTTAAAGTGGATGAAATCATTGGACTACAACTATCATCACACTTGAATGGTGTCATGTTGTAATCTTGTTGTTGGAAGTGCTGGTTGTTCCACAATTTTTTGAATGAATCCGTTTGACCCGTACTCGACGTGCGTCCTTAACTTGCGCAAAAAGTTCTGGTCCGTGTGGGAAGAATTTTGATTCGTTCTTGCTTCCTATTTTTGTAAAATTTCGAGCTCAAAGAGTGAAAAGATCATTTTTCAAGTCATTCGTAATAATTTTGCGTTGGAGATTCAACGAACAACATTCTCTTAATATTGATAATAACAACAATTAATAGTTGTTTGGGTTTTCTAAACATTGTTTCCTTCTCAGCGATATTTGTCATCAGGATTTTGATATTAATAAAACTAAAAAAACTTTGAAAAAATGTCAACCCAAGATTTGTCTACTTTTGATACTCGACAATCTGCCATTGATGAAGGTGCTCTTGTTGTGAACATGGTCTTTGAAGACGTCACTGTTCAAGATGTCATGAATGTTCTCAAAGATTATGAAAAGTATTCGGAATTTGTCGAAGGAACCAACAAGGCAGAGATTACCAAACAAGTGACACCCGATGGCAAAGTTGTGGATGTGTTTTGGAATGTTACCATTGCATCGATTAAAACTGTAGAGTATACGTTGAGATTGGCATGTTTTGAAGGTAGGTTCATGAGTGGTTGAAACGTGATCACGAAAATGAAATCGGACTTGTCGATGATGATGAATTTAAAAATATTTTTGATCATCCCCAAAACATTTATGACCCTATAATTCAAAATGATACAGATGGAATTTCATGGTAGGTGGTGTATTTTGGATCATGATGATTGAAATATATATTGTGTGTGTGTATGTGGTGTATATAATTCATGAATATCATTCTGATGGACACACAGGTCAGAAACAGATCATGGTCCATTCAAGAAGAATCGAGGTGGTTGGAAGTTGCGTCCAACAGACGATGGAAAAGGAGTCGCATTCAGTTATATAATTTTATTGGAATTTAATATTTGGGTTCCTGGATTTATCAAGGTAATTATTGTTATAATGCTTGTGGTGTGACAAGAGAATTTCTTGAACATCATTTCCTTGTGTGATGAATGAATTTAATCTTTCTAAATTCACATTTGACTTTCCAGGATTTCCTTGTTGGTAAAGGGCTTCCAAAAACTCTGGAAGCTTTCAAGAAGAGAATTAATGAAAAGAAGAATGAAAACAAATAAGTGGATCAATTATTCGTTTGACCATTGATTTCATAAATTTCATGTACCATCCACCAAATATTGAACTCAACTTGAGGAATTTAATATCATGTTGAAATAAATAGATTAATTCTCACGAAAAATTTCAGACTCCATGAATTGCATGAATTCGACATTTGAGAGCTTTACAAGTTAAAATAACTCTCCATTTCTCTTTGCCCATTCTATCACCTCTTGATAAAACATCCACTTGAAAGTAGCAGTATCTGCCTTCTTCTCAATTTCAAAATCAATCTTCTTTTCATGTCTAGTGAGGTTAATAAATTGGTTTCCTTTTAGGAATGGATGTTGTACTGCTTGTTCGAAAGAAATACGTTTTTCAGGATTCCAAGTCAAGAACTTTCTAAGCAAATCAAGAGCTTCAGGTGGAGCTGAAGTGAAAATTTGTCTCAAATCTAAGCCTTCAGTGGGATAATGGCCAAATAAACGTTCAAAATATTTCACACCATTTGCTGTACCTTTGACATCACTCATATCTGGCTTTCCTAACAATGATACAATCAAGTTCAAATGCTCTTCAATGCCTTGAATATTGGAGCCAGATTTACGTGCAACAAAGAGCGGTCTTCTTTGTGGTTTTGGTGGCAAAAGATAGAGCAATTCAGCGAATATGCATCCAGCGGACCAAGCATCAATGGCTGAGCTTTGAATTTCATATTGTAAAATTACTTCAGGCTGTGTGTCGGGTATTTTGTGCAATTCGTTTGATGCAATTCATTTCAAATGAGAATGAGGTAATTTGGGGAATTTAAATACGATGAAGATGGAGCAACAATATGGTACACATTTGAAAGCATACGTATTTGAAACGTTTCAAATATTAAACAAGCGTTGGAAAGAAATACTTACTGGACGATAATATCTGGTCACGACATACATGGATTCTTGATTAGTGACAGGGTCTGATTCCTCCTTAGTACTGAGACCAAAGTCACACAATCGATACTGTGTTGTGGCTGGGTCTCCAGTATTGCTTACAAGAACATTACTAGGTTTAAGACTGTTTCATTAGATTAATTCATGGCAGAGCGAACATTTCAAAAATTTCACAAAAATATTTCGGTATTAAAGAAGAATAGTAGTAGAGTGAATTGTTCCCGATAATGATGGTCATTTAGATTCATCGAATCATGAGTTCACAGTATACCAATGATATGCACAATTTGCAAAAATTATGATGATAAGCCGAACTCAAAAATTCAACAAATTCAATACATACTCACGATGCAAAATTCCAGCGCTGTGCATATAATACAAGGCGCTCAATAATTGGCACATGATATCTTTGATGGTCTGTAAGGAAATTCCTCCTTGTTGCAATGTTTGAGACATGAGCTGTTTCAAATCTCCTCCATTCATCATGCCCAACACAATATACAAATCGTTCATTTCCTGAAGAGTTTGTCCAGGTACAAAAATGTCAATCAATTCCACAATATTCGGATGGCCGTGCAAGTGTTTCATAATGATCACTTCTCTTAACATTCGGTATGGAGCAACGTTGAAAACGTCTCCAATCTTCTTAATAGCAACAAGTTCGTTGTGTCTATGGCGATCACGGGCAGCAATAACAATACCATATCCACCTTGACCTAAAATACAAATTTGACCAGTTTTCTCATCTTTCACAGGCTCATAACGAGTTGGGAGAGTAACATTGGTTGTACTATCAACATTGTAGGTGATGAGTTTTTTCTGATAAAGAGGAAGTTCGAGAGGAGCTGTAATTTCTGGGGTTTCATCAAGCATCATTTTGAAACTTGTTTCTTGAATATGTGATATTATTTGTGTTATTATATACTAGTGATGATGATAGTGTTTGCACGTAATGGACACGATGAAGATTACGCGGATGATGGGATTGATGATGAAGATGTTATCTGATCCGATGATGATTACAGTAAGCTTTTTTGCTTTCAAAAAATCTCTCTCGTTGATGAAAACCAATGAGAGGAGGATGGGACGATTGTTAAAACAGAGAGATCTCTGTTATCGTAATACGTAATTTTGATTCTTCTATTTCCTCGTCAGTGTTGTTGTACAGCGACTGAGAAGTGTCTTCCAAGATGATTCTGTCTGCTGCGAGTTCGGAAACGGATTCAAGAAATGAAAAATTTTTTATGATAATGTGATCGCTCAGCGAGCATGAACAAAAAATTGTTTCAAAGAGAGAATCTCTACAACATGGAAATTCGAGGGAATGTCATTGTCGTATTGGACAGCAGCACTGATTTAAAGTCCTTCAGTAGTCATTCTCCTCTCTATCAATGTCTTCGAATCAAAATGCAACACAGTCAAAAACCCTTCAGTTTAACCTTTCGTTATGTGACGAGTCTTGTTGGAGATTTTGATCTGAAACTACCGAACCATGAATTCGCGAACTCTCAACGCAAGAACAATGGCACTGCCATGAATGATCCTTGTGATGTCAAAATTACTTCATCCCTAATTATGGTTTCGGATGCATCTAATTGTCGAATATTATTCTTTGATTTGAAAACAAAAACATTTAAATTTACAATTCATGATCCTCATCGGCCCTATGGTATGGCTGTAGATCCGTATTATGATTCAAATTCTCTCTATATCACTTGTAGGGATAATTATGTAAAAAAGTATGATTTGGAATCGAGAGCAGTGGTGTGGAGTAAATTTCACATGGATTTTCATTATCCGTGTGGAATTGTTGTGGAAAGTCATCAAGTAGAAAATGCCAAAGTTATTGTTGCCGATTGTGGTAATCGATGTTTCAGAATATTTTCGAAAAGGAATGGAGATTTTATTGCAAAATGGGAATATCAATTGGAACGTTTGACTGAGATGCCATTTGGATTGGAATTGGATGGAGATGGCGACATTTTGTGTACTAATTTAATATCGCATACAGTATCATGTATTTCGAAAAATGTAAATCATTTGAAAGTCTATTGGACCATGGGAAAGGTAGGAATTTATTTACATTATTGTAACGCTAGAGTGTGGTTTGAACATTATGATTTGTTGTCAATTTTAAATCTATTTTGGACATGGTATTCATTTTCACAACATCATCATGGAACTCAAACTGGTGAATTTCAATATCCAATAACACGATCAACCCAACAGAAAGGAACTCAAACTGGTGAATTTCAATATCCACGTGGTGTATTTTTTGAGAAATCTACATCTCTTATATATGTTTGTGACCAATCCAATAACCGTATTAATGTATTTTCAAATCGAGGAGATTTTATTCAATCTTTTGGCAGTCCCAAGAATGCACCTGGATCTGGTATGAATGAATTGAATGCTCCAGTGGGGTTATGCATTTCTGAAACGACTGGAGAATTGTTTGTGGTCGATATGGGTAACAATAGAGTTCAAGTTTTCAAGTGAGATTCATTTCATTGAGGAATGATGACTGTTTCCCTTTATTATTACTCCCTTTTTCAATAAGAAATTTTACGTGCCAAGAAGAACCAATAATTCAAAGACATTTTCACATGTGTGTGACAACAATAACATTTCACACGGATGTTCATGAAGGTTTCTTTGAGGATGCTCGCTCAGAAACAGATGTGAATTTATAAGAGTACTGTTACTTCAAATTCAATGATCTGTTGAGCGAATAGCAGATGACAGGTCATTACCAAATTAGTACTGGAAAGCCAACACAAAAAAATGCGCAATCACACATGCACACGAACCTTCGAGACACTTTCTCCATTCGATGCACTCTCGAGTATTGTCATGTCTTCGGATTTTCACTTTAATTTTTTAAAATCATTTAGTAAAGTGAATGGTGTTGAAATTGTGTGCGATTGGTTTTTAGATGAAACACAAACACGACTTGTGCGGAAAACAAAAGTTCATGTCTTTAACAATCAATATTGCGCACTTTTGGAAGAGCAATTGATTTTCAATGATGAATTTGAGTTTGAAAAGGAAAATTCATGTCACAACACGGAGCTTGAAATGATGCGAATTGTTTTTACAATTAGTATTTTAGAGAAGGAATCAAAACCATTTCCTGGAACTTTAAGTATTTCCGGAATGTTTTTGTTTAATCAAGAAAAGAATTTCAAATTCATTCAAAATTTTGATTTGAATGAGAATAACAAGATTGAAGAGAATTATTTTATGAAAGCGAATCATCATTCAAAGTCCATCCCTTCATCTGTGACAACATCGACAAGCACATCGTTAGAGACTACCACACCCAACACTTCATCCAACAACGACAATAACAACAACCACATGGTCACTCATCCATCTCCGATGGTGACAACTTCCTCGAATAGTGATAGCTTAACGCAGTCGTCACACAATGATGATAGCCATACCGTGCGATTTGGCACTAATGAAATCACCATCATTGACAATGTCGATGACATTGATTTCAAGTCAAAAGTTACGGAGCCACCCTTTCAACTTGGTTCACACCATGATCAATTGTTAATAGATACCAGTGGTATTTCAAGAATGAATCACATGCATGACGATTCACAAATACCTATTCAAACCAACGTTTCCGTGACCATCTCTATTCAACTCGATTACAAGGTCATGATTTTTGGAAATGTCAACTCGATTGAAGAAAAACTCTGCAAACAATGTGCCAAACTTTTTGATTTGTGGTTTACCAAAGCGTTACAAGTTGAAAATTCCTTAAAACCACTTGCAGGAAGTAGTCAATCTCTTCGAAAATCGCAACAGCATCATCAAACCTCTCATACCATTTCAACATCGAAACCAAGTCGAGCTCTTCATAAGACCATGATGACATCCTCCTTCTTTACCTTACGATCAAGAAGTGTCTTTCGAGAGCATAATAAGAGACGTTCATTACCAATGCGACCACCTCCCATGGTTGTGAATCAACAATTATTACAGGAATGGATCACTGATCCCAATAATAATGTGTGGGAAAATCCACTCGATCCCACCTCTGATTATTTGGAAACCATTCCTCAAAAGTATCTTGCAAAACATGATCTGCATCAAGTAGATCAGGAAGTGGAATTGAATGATATGATTTTTGACTTTTTACATGTTTCAAAGAGTAGTGGTAGTAGTAGTACCAAGTCGAAACAAGATGAACCAAGTGGTGGTAATCTATATCATTCCGATGATAAGGATCCAGCACGACACGAAAATTTCAACAACAAGAAAACCAATCGAGACGAAGAAGAACAACGACAAGCTCAAAGCTGTACCTGTTGTTGCTTGTGTTAGACTGGGTGCTGTTGACGCCAACGTATGAAATCACCTGTGTGTGGAAAGAAGATGAAATTTTTTGCGCATTGGATTTTTATGGTTGTTGGAGCTTTTTGGGTATCACGTCGAAGATACATACTATTAAGGAATACTTTCGGTTACACAAAAAATTTCATTTAGAAAATCGGGTGAAGTGAGCTTTTGAGTGCACAAAAAAAATTTGGGGATACTCGCGTTGCGTTCGTTGAGGATATACTATTAAGGAATTGTGTTTTTTAAAATCTACGATTGATACAGATATACAACAACAGTATCATCATCATCATGCAACCATCACCCTCAACGAATAGTGGTGGTATGGTTGGCCGAAGAATGGGATCAACTTCTCAGCTTGTAAAGAGTGCTAGCCGATCTAAAATTCATCCTCTTCATTCTCATCAACAACCACCAGCATCCACACCTCACTATTCACAACAAGGAGAGGTTCATGATGCCTCACTCAATTCCTTAAATGATATTGTTGAAGGAAGCATGCCTTCGGGATCAAGCCTTAAAAACCACCAACACATGATGATCATGACGAACGGAAGCACTCCCACGCCCACTCCAGCTCATCATCCCTCATTAGGTAAAAGATCTCAATCCTATCATACACTACAACATTCAGAGTCTACTTCAGGAAGTACAATGATGAGTGAATCCATGTCCATCTCTTCTTCGTTGGATGATTTACTGGCCTCTTCTACTCAGCGACTGTCGAGATCTCAAAAATTAGTTCGATCCTTCCGAGAGTGTTGTCCTGCTCTGAATTCATTGCAAAACTTACTGTTGGCACTCTTTCTCATGCAAACAGCAATTTGTATTGGTTCCATGATTGTACTGATTTATGCGAGTGGAGAATCGTCATTGGAGGAAATCTCTGCCATTCGTGAAAAGAACATTAAGAAGAGTGTTGAATCGTATATGGGTGTTGCATTTGAAGCACTCTCCACGCTACGATATGGATTCTTAATACAGGCGCGTGATTACAATTACACATTTCCATCGGACTATTCTACCATTTGTCGTCGAGTGACAAATGTGTTTGCTCCCTCAAAGAATGCATTTCCAGCCTCAACAATCTTCTATTATGGAAATAATAGAAAGAATTATTGTGGCGTTGAGAAGAGTGTCACTCGAGATTATGTTCAGGTACGAAATGACAAGGCAGAAACATGGATCTATACGCACAATGAGTTTTATGACCCCATTAATGTTTCTCTTGTAGTTGAAAATTATGATCCAACCATTAGGTAAGTGTGGAATGAATCCATCCAAACCAATGTATTTGGTTTTTTCACCACTACCTGCTCAACCATTTCATGAATGCAATCAACGTTTCAAATCAACAATTATTGTATATATAGACCATGGTAAGTTTCGTCATGATGACACTCCAATTTGTTCATATGAAAATTATTTGTAACATGTTGGTACCCATCTATACAGGTATAAAACTGGACTTCAAAACACCTTTCCAAAATTTGCATGGTCCACAGTTTTTAATAATGCATTTTTAGGCTGCATTTCCATTGCTAGTAGTTCAAAATTAGAATTTCCAAGTTTTGAAACTATTCGACACTCCAATGGTACTATTGAACTCTTTTCTGTACACCATATTTTAGGCATCCATTTTGACTTGTATAATTTAGATGCAATCCTGTCGAACATCATTAGAGATAATATGGATATGCAGACAAAATCTATTGATGTTGTCATTGTGGAAAGGACAGGATTTTTAATATCAACCTCATTTGGAGCCTTGACACAGAATGAAGCCAAGCAAAGAATTCACGTTTCGAAAACTACTTCCGTTTTTGCGTTAGCCTCCAATGAATTGGAGAAGAGGAAAATTTTAATCCCACAAAGTGCACAAACGAATTTAAGTGACTTGTCATTGCTCATTGATGTCAATGCATCGACTACCAAGTTCATGATTGATCAGAACAAGATTTCGATTCATTACATTCGTGAGGATGGTTTAGATTGGGTAATGATTGTGTCTACGCAAGAATATGGTTTCATTAAGACTGTGTTCACAAGCTCTCCTGTATTGCTGTCAATATCGATTATTTTAATTGTTTGTGGAACATTGATCATGGTTATTGTGACACAAATCATCACACGATCCATATGGAGTGTTTCAAGAGGTAGGTGGCATGTTTTATTTTCACGAATTCATTCTTCTGTGTTTCCGTGTTATTGTGAATGTTTTACGGTGACACACATTCGTCGTGTTATGACTTGATGGTTGTCATTGTTTCACTACTATACTCATAGAATTGTTTAAATTATCGAAACTTGAAATTGAGGATATTAGAAAGAGGAAAATGTTGAAAGCGATCTACGAATTGAGTATTTTACAAACTTCTCTGTATACAGTGAAAAACGGCTTGCAATCATTTATGAAATTCATTCCTAGAGATATTGTGAAAGATATTGTACGAACAGGTGGAACTGCCAAGCTAGGAATGCAACATGCACTCACCACCATCATGTTCACAGATGTTGTGGATTTTACAAACTTTAGCGAAACTACAAATTCTGCAATTATTGTCAAAGTTATGAATGAATATTTTAATGTTGTGACAGAGAGTGTTGAGGTAAATGAGGGCGTAATCGACAAGTATTTGGTAGGTTTCATTATAATTATTAGCAATCTAATGAGCAATGTTTCAGGGCGACGGTATAATGAGCTTGTTTTCAATTCCTTTAAGAATGGTTCATGAGCACGCCGTTAAGGTAGGTTGTAAAGTTGTTGTTTTTTTGTACGAAATTTATTGTATCCATCATGGAAACATCATCAGGCATGTCTCTCTGCACTAACCAGTATCGTTAAGCTTGACCATATGAAGAGTAAATGCCAAAGAGAAGGTTGGCCTATTATCAAAATGCGTGTTGGAATCAATACTGGAATGGCTTTAATTGGGTACGTTTGAGATTAATGTATCATTTCTTGTAACCATTTGCAATATTTGCCATTTCTAAACAATTATTTAAACATTTGTTTGACAACTAATTATTAACAAAATAATTTTAGAAATATTGGAAGTCGTTCAAGGCTCAATTATACGGGTGAGTAATTCAATAATTCAACTTTTTATCAATTTAATTCAAATACAACATTATTTTCACCAAAATAGCTCTAGGAGACAGTGTCAATACTGCAGGTCGATTGGAAATGTTAAATAAGAGATATGAAACTGCCATCCTGATTGGACAAAATACCTATGACCAGGTAAAAGATCGTTTCGTGTGCTATTTTGTGGACTCTGTTCGATTGAAAGGAAAATCTGAGGCCATTGAAGTTTATACCATCGAATGTGAATGGAGTGAAGCCAATCATCAACAGAAACTTATTCATGACGCGCTTGTTCAAGTAAAGGAAAGTTTTTACAAGAAAGATTTCAAGGCCATGTTAGAGCACGTCGACAGTGCAATTGGAATTGTTAGCCAGAACAAGAATATGTCCATGTCGTCGATGCAACAACTGGCAGAGGATGGTACTGGTGGTACATTGTTTTCACCAAGCTCGAATTCAAACTTGAGCAACATGAATAATAATACTCAGCAGAATGGAGGAGTCGACAATAGTCAGATCTATCTGACATCCACAAAATTCTTATTTGATTTGAAGAAAAGAGCCGAACATTTGAAAGCCATGACAGAGAAGCACAATGTCACGTTCATTCAGGACATGTCTTCTCAACCTCTTCCACAACAACAAATGAACGCAATGGTAGATTATTCCCTAACCTTAACAGAAAAATAAACCTTTTCAATTGGGATCAATTTTTTGATTCATGAGCTCAATAGGTGACCAAGTCAAAAACTGAATGAACACATTGGCATTTCATCAAAAATGATCAATTTAATGACAAGTATTTTGAAAGTACTTCTAACCCCTCTGCAAAATTGTTTCGTCCCAAACCAATTCGAATATGACCATCGTCTAATCTGTTGTACACCGTCGAAGGAAGTAACATGACACCAGACTCTTTCACCACTCTCTCACAAAATCTATAGGCACCCTCTCGACCATTCTTAAAACCAATAAAACAAATAGGACCTGCTTTTGGTGGTATCCACTCAAATAATTTAGAACGAGAAGTGAAAAATTCCTCTGCCATACGTAAATTATTTGCAATAATACTCCTATTTTTGGTTAAAATGGTTTCTGATTGTTTGAGTGCAAGTTTTGCCAAATATTCTGACGGAGATGCATTACAAATGGTCGTAAAGTCCTTACCCTTCACAATATTTTCTAAAATTTGTTGATTCTGAGAGACAACCCATCCAAGTCGAAGCCCTGCAAGGCCATACGATTTAGACATGACATTCATCGAGACAGCATTTCGATACAATGTTGCCAGTGACGGTATGGATGCATCTCGTTCATTATATTCCAATCCTCTATAAACTTCATCAGAAAATATTAAAATATTTTGACTCTTGGCAATATCAATAATTTTTAAATATTCCTCCAGAGTATGCATGTGTCCCGTGGGGTTATGAATGGGATTGAGAATAATGGCCCTTGTTCTAGGTTGAATTAATTTTTCCAAGTCTTTCACATCAAAGGTCCACTTGTTATTCACTAATTTAGCATGCCAAAAAGAGTGTTTCGTTTTTGCAATATTTGTAATTTCAGAGAGAGCTTGATATCTGGGTGATTGTACAATGATATGGCTATCCTTTTCTAGACACGTCATGGCAAATACGAGTATAGGTTCTACACCACCTGTTGTAATAATCACATTGGATGCCGTGAGACGATGAGAAGGAGACGATGATGTTTTTGGGGCATACCAATTCTGATGTTTCTCAATAATTAACTCTCTCAATTCTAAATCTCCTTTCGTGTCTGTATATCCTAAATGACAATTGAATAGACCCTCTCGAAATTCATGGTTCTCTCCGATTAATTCTCCAATACTCATCGATTCACAATCCGATGAACTCAATAAATATTTGGTATGAAATTCATAGCGAGCAAAGTATCTCTCTAAAAAGAAGGGTTGAGTGATAAGCGTGGTGCCATAATTCCTGCCATGATGATGATGATACAAGCATGGCTGATGATTGGTTTTAATAAAAGAAAAATTCAAAAGTCCATGATTCCTAGAATGATGATGAAAATTATTGTATCTAGTAGTACTCCTCGGAAATTCATTTAATGATAATCCTATTATTGCGGATGATGAAATCTTTCTCTCCGGTACAAGTATTGCAAGCTCTTGATCTGTCAGTGAAGAAGAATTTTCCAATTCGTGCCATACCAACCACCGCACGATGGATGATGAAGAACATATGGAAGCAGTACTACCACTACTACTACTGCACTCGGACATGATTTTTCTTGCTAGAATTTCATGTGGCACAGAAGATTGTGGCTGGCATGAGGACGATGATCGCCACGTTGAACTCATGTGCGGGTGGCGAAGAAGCTTGCGCATTTTTTCATTTCCAATTTTTCTAAAATCCTATTGTAAAAGAAAATGATCGTTTGAGCGAGGATTAATATTATATATATTCATCTATATATTGTAAATCTTAATAGTTTTAACAAACAATATGTGAATGATTTCACACCAGATGTTTGGAAAATAGCAAGAAAAAAAAATGTCGAATGACCACCACCATTCAACCACTCCCAACAACCCAAATCCTTGCCCGCAAGCTGAAGAATGGAAAAACAAGGGAAATTCCTATTTTAAATCCAAAAAATTCAAACAAGCCTCGGA
Source organism: Naegleria lovaniensis (assembly GCF_003324165.1). Classification (NCBI taxonomy): domain Eukaryota; phylum Heterolobosea; class Eutetramitea; order Acrasida; family Naegleriidae; genus Naegleria; species Naegleria lovaniensis. The sequence continues at coordinate 104,513 of NW_025407875.1, read as the reverse complement.
ATGTTATCAAAAGGCGATCGAGTTGGAACCTCATCATGCCATCTATCATTGTAATTTATCGGCAGCATGGATCGGTTTGCAAAATTATCATGGAGCCATTGAGTCAGCAGAAAGAGCAGCTCAATTAGATCCGCTCTATGATAAAGCATATGTAAGATGGATACAATCACTTGTGGAGTTGATGAAGGGAGATAAGGCTCTTCAAGTATTGATCCGATTTTATGAAACATTCAAATCACACAACAAGTTAACGATCGAGTTGGAAAAAGTGATGGAACAAAAAGCATTGGACGTTAAAAAAGCACTCATCAAGAAACATGATCGAGTCAAGAAATTTTCCGTCTTGCTGCAACAAGGAAAACCAGTAGCAGCAATTCCAGGAAGCAATTTATCGGAATATATTGCTAATGCAGCTCTTTTTCGTAAATTATATCCATATGCCACGAGTCGCTCGAAAATTCCAGATCCAAAACGAATTCTCACTACGGAGCATGTGATGGAGTTAACACAGGCATTTGAGTTGGAAAAGCCAAAAATTAAGCACTTTTCAGCTGCAAAGAAAATTCTTAACAAATTAATGAATCCAAGTAATCGTGAGAATACAATTACAGGAGGTAACTTTAGACAGGCTGGAGGATGTGTTGATGACAAGTATATCAAAGATCGAGTGACATGGTATCTTGTCACGTTTCCTGCACCTCAGCATGTAGATGCAATAGCTTGTGAAAAATATACTACTGAAAAAACGGCTTCGATTCGACCTTATAGTTGCCAAATTTATGAAGATACTCCAGGTAAGTAATATTTGCATGACAAACACGAGGTGATACATGGAAACGTCCTGATTATTTCATCGTTACGATAACAATAACCCTTAATATGTATTTCCAAATTTCGGAAACAAAGGTTACACGATTAAACCATGTTACGCATCAAGCATGAGCAGATGGTCGGACAGCAAATGTTTACCCGTTAAACATCCAAAATTTAGCTATGCTCTTGAGATTATTAGCAGTCTTTGTGATCTCATTGTTACTACGTTTGACGCGTCACACGGTCAAGCATTCCTTCCTGAACAACTCGTGATTTCATGCACAGATTATATGAAAAGTGTCACTGAAGCTATGGTCAATTATATTATTTTACAGCATTTACCTGCATTTCCATGTGTCGTGCAAGCATCTCGTGATGAACTTCCACTCTCAATTCAACAGACAGTTCATGATTTTAGAAGTATCATGCCCATACATGCAGGTCATATCCCACATCCATATGTTGCCCAGAAAGGTAAGTTTATTCCATCATTGATTTTTATTTGAGGAATATTTGCATTTATTTTCATGATTTAAAAAGGCATACGAGAGATGTGTGTCGAGAGGGGACAAAATTTTACACATGAATTTGGGCGTTCTTTATTTGGAGCATTGGCCGATCTAGCAGAACTAAGACCATGGCGCATCTTCTCTACTGATTTTGCCATTTATGTGACCATTCGACACTCGAAATTCTTTGAAAATAAGCCCTTCAATACACCCAATTTGCCCTACTTACTTGAAAAGAGAGGAATTGGCATTGAAGGTCTTGATTTTATGGATGGCAAGAATGAGCGAATTATTTGTGTGATGGGTCACACGGATCCCAATTCCTCAGGTTTTTCTATTTTGAACGATTTGGAATCGTTTTTGACATTTATTCCAATGCCCCATGCTATTGACGCATGTCCAAGTGGTACGTTGTTGGTTTCTGTCTTTCATTTTGTCTGTTTGACATGTTATGAACATTGGCATTTTCTTAAATACGTGAACATGCATCTATGATTTCCAAATGAACCCAATATATACACAATTCAGTACAATATACTCCAAAGGATCTAATTGCCCATGACGACTTGGATGACATTAAAGCTTATGATTGGCCAATTTATAAGGGTGATTCACGAGAATTTTATCCCATGATTGCAACCATTTTAAAGAACTTCTTTTGGACGCAAGATGCAAGCAAAATCCAGAGATGTGATCTGCGTGAATTAAAATGGATCGAAGCAGCTGTGCGGGGATTATGTGCTTTTATTCGAAAGAGATGTGCACATGGACATCCTGTTGTGAATTCTCCATTCGAAATTGTGATCGATACACACGATGGAGAAGCCACTGTTAAAATACTCGTGAAACGAGAATATTTCCCAAATAGAACGGCAGAAAAAACTCAGAAAAAGTATCAGAGTGCATTGGATGAAATTGGCCGACAATTCGATGCCATGGTTCAAGAAAAACAACGACAAATGAGAGAAGAGGAGAAAAAATTCAACGAAAAACTTGATGCTACTAGCTCTGCAACAACATCCTCGACAAAGAAGTCATCTCAAAAACAAGAACCACCAACCACAACAACCACAGAAAAGAAATGTTGTGCCTGTTGTGGTGCAAAGAAAAGTGCAACAACCAAACTTTTCGTATGTGGAGCTTGTAAATCTGTTCTGTATTGCTCGAGAGAATGTCAACAAAAGGATTGGCCTCAACACAAACAAGTTTGCAAGAAGTGAAGTCTCGCACTAAAGAATGTTTCCTTAATTATGGCCTTAACCTGATGACATTCTCATTTATTTAGAAATACATTGAAAAGTCTTCACTTTCTTCATCGTCACTGCCCAAATCATCGTCACTCTCCTCTTCATTCTCCTCAGGACTCTCATAGTCATCATGATAAGTTGTTAGAGCCTTGTAAAAATGATATCCTTGCTTCAGCTGTTGTAAAATATCATTTCTATCTTGCTTGCTAGCAAAAATATTACCAATCAAAGATTCGAGTGATGAATAATAAGAACCCATATTTTGAGGAACAACCATGACATCCATACGTGTCGTGTGTGGTACAAACAGAGCCAGTAACAAAGATGCCACATGTGAATATTCACATGTTAACTCCAGCTCTATAGCTCGTTTCAATTCACGACACCTCTTCCATTCGTCCGAACTAATTAAAAAATTCTCATTTCTTGTGTCGTAATGTTCGTCAATAATGACATGAATTTTTAGCTTTTTCAATGAGCGAAAAGTAGGTTTGATCAATAAACGTAACAGTTGTCGTAATTCCAAATAATAATACACTGGTTCAAATTCAATAGTCTGCAGGTTGGGAAAACAAATTGGTAGTGTGTTTTCAAGAAATTCATAAATTTCTATAGGTTGGTCATAGCCAACAGGAGATGCAGTTTCATCCATAACTTCGTTCAACTTGAAAGTTGTTACACAAGAATTGGTGACAGTAACTTCTATAGGTTCAGATATATCAGCAACTTCCAATGTTTTGAGATTGGAAAATTCATTCAGTGCTCGCAATACTGTTGTACAAAGGTAACTATCGTAACAAATGTGTTCAATTTCTTTCGTATTAAGTTTAGTGACAAGTGATGTGAATGAATGTTCATTAAAGCCTTCCAGATTAATGTATTTAAGCTTGTTGAAAGGGAAACTCGTTATATCGGTAGATTGATGATTGTTGTAGAGGTCTGAATAGTTCATACCACACACCCTCACAAGATCAAAATCAGGCATTTGAAGAGCCTCACGGTAGTAAAAAAAAGTAAATTCAAAACAATTCAACTCGACAGAAAACAATACTCGACGGAAATGCTTGCTCACGAGCATGATATTTGCAAAACTCGACTTTTCGGAAATGTATTTAAATATCAAAGCCAATAAATCATCCGTAACCATTTCATGAAAAGGGAGTATGAATGATGGTAATGACTCTTTCTTGATCTTCTTTGTTTTTCTTGTTTCCGTTTGGCTTGATGATGATGCTAACGGTGATCGTTTCATTTTTTTTTAATTTTATTTTTGTCGAAATGTTTGACTTGGAAAACGGACTTTCACACGACTTGAGGATTATACGATTAACTCAATATAGAATTACTCATCCTCTTCTTCATCCTCGTCATGGTCCTCATCATCCTCTTCTTCTTCTTCTTCATCCTCACTCTCTTCTGAACTCTCATAATCCGTTTCGTACGTAATAACTTTTGAAGAAATTCTCTCTGATAGGATTCCCTTCAATTGTGTGGAAACATCTTGTTCAAAAACATTCTCTAACAACTCGTGCATGGATGAAAAACGAATTCCACCACACTCTTGATCAATGACATGAATTTTCAAACGTTTGGCTTTGGATTCAAACAAAGCTAGCAATAAAGATGCCACAGTGGAATATTCACACGACAATTCCAATTCTGGAAGATGTTTCAAATCACAAAATTTCATCCATTCAACCCTCGACAATACCTGCTCTTTGTGTTCACATTCATAAACTACAACATGAATGGAAAGCTTTTTCAATGAGGGAAATAAAGGTGTCGTGTTTGTCCATAAACGCACTAGTTGAATAATGTCAATATGAAACGTTGGATTTTCAATTTCAATGTGTTGCAAATTGGGAAAACATGGAGCTATCAAGTCACTCAATACATCATGAATATTGATGGACTCCATGTCGTAACATTCTTTTCCATGACCAAGATAATGGTTCCATTTAAATGTAGTGACTGATGTATTACAAGTCGATATTCTCTCTAAATCAGAAAAATCAGCAACTTCCAACGTTCTGAGATTGGGAAACTCATTGACGATGAATTGCAATAATTCTTTTGAAACACCATCATTCAGACAAATATGATGAATTTCTGTCTTGTTCAATATCTTGAGAAGTGAGAGGATGGAACAATCGCCACTGCAAAGTTCAACATATTGAAGTTTTGAGAATGGAAATAATGATGTTTGGTTCATGATACTTGGATCGTTCATGATGATACATCGTTTCACGAGAGCTGTATCAGGCATTTGAAGTGCACGAGAATAATTAAATGTCATAAATTCAAAACAGTTCAATTCTTGAGAGAACAACACACGATAAAAGCGTTTGCCTACGAGCATGAAGTTTGAAAAACTTGATATTTGGGAAACGAATTTAAATATTAAAGCCAATACATCATCAGAAATCAATTCATGAAAAGGGCGTTGATGAGAGGATGGTAGTAACAATGCTGATGATTGTGAACAATGGTTCGTGTGTGTACAAGGTGCATTTTGCATCTTGAATTTCTTGTGTTGGGTTTTGTTGGTTGTGGTGGTTTGGTTGTTTGTTTGTGGAGGATGATTTCGTTTCATATTTTTTAATGTCAAGCTGTCAACAAATTTGTCCTTCTAATTCCCTTAATGGAAGCGTTAATGTTGCCTGTGTCATGGTTATAATTACAAAACGTAGCAGCCCTATTTAACATTTGAACTTGGTGACAAGAACAAATTCTTGCAACAGTAAATGGATTCAAAATGCTCACGTTTCCACTTCTAGTCATTCTCTCCAGCAGCCTTAATTGAACCTTCACCAACGTTTCCACTTCTAGTCATTCCCTCCAGCACTCTCGTAATCACTCGCATAGGAAACGAGAGTTTGATTAAATTCTTGCTGTTGTTCCACAAGTTTCAAAATATTTTTTCGATCATCGGCAAAAATGTTCCCTATTAAGGATTTCATTGATGTCAAACGTGTGCCTTGTTGTGTAGACACAACTTGAACCTTGGTTGTTTTTCCTTGAAAAAGAGTGTATAATAGAATTGCCATGTTCGTAAATTCACATGTTAATTCCAACTCGGGAATCTGCTTCAATTCACAACACATCTTCCAATCATTCCTATTAATTAATTCATCAAAATCTTCGTTACCAAAAACTACAACATGAACTTTAAGCTTCTTCACTGAGTGAAATAATGGATCTATCAGCAAACGTATCAGATCAATAATGTCCACATAATAAACCACAGGTTCAAATTCAATAAACTGCAAATTAGGAAAGCAGGGGCTCAGTAACACTCTTAGAAAACTGCATACATTGGTTGGCTCTGAGTATCCATATGTAGCATAACCATCAACTTCATTCAATTTGAAAGCTGTGACAGAGTGATTGGAAGAATAAACCTTTTGGTATTCAGAAAAATCAGCGACTTCTAATTTTTTGAGATTTGGGAACTCGTTGATCAATAGTTGCAACAACTGTTCATCAAGGTAATTGTTGTAACAAATATGTTCTATTGTAGTCTTATTCATTTTCCCTAATAATGGAAATACTGAAAGATTATCTCCAAAGCCATCGAGTTTGATATATTTGAGCTTGGTGAAAGGGAATGAGGCTTTGAGAGTCTGGTTCATGGTTTGGTCATCAATAGCATCTTTGCTCATTTTCTCGTTGGTGGTAGTGTCTGCATTGTTGTTGAGAACATTGTCTTGGTCGTCATTATTATCATCGTCATTATCATCATCACTATCAAACCCCCAATCGTTATCATTAATGATACACCTTCTTACAAGGTCAAAATCAGGCATTTGTAAGGCTTGTAAATAGTCCAAATCAACAAATTCGAAACAGTTGGACTCTACCGAGAACAACACTCGATGGAAATGCTTGCTCACTAGCATTACATTTGAAAAGCTTGATATATCGGAAATGTATTGAAAGATCAAAGCCAATACTTCATCGGGAATCATTTCATGAAATGAGAGTTGAATGGATGGTTTCAACAAGTAATGGTCATTTGCAATCACCATTCCGCCAGTATCATGTTGTTTGACTTTCTTGTGTGGTTCTTCCAAGATGGTGTTTTTGAATGATGATGGCGAAGGTGCCGTACGTTTCATTTTTGTATCTTTTTTCATATCATCACTCCTATAAAAACTGATTTTTCGGAATATTATGGGGTTGATGATAGACAACAATTGTACACAAGTTTTTGGCAAATTAGTTTAATGATTACCAACTCGAGTCTGTACCTATCAATGAACGGTTGATTCATCATCACCTACGAATAACCGAATTTCGAAGGAAGGAATTTTTGCATATTAGAAAATACGTTGAAACGAAATTGTGCTGAATTTAGATCATGGTCAATGCACTGATCTCCCTTGATCGATTTTAATTGTATGAAGATGATGTTTTCGCCATCCTCATACATACAGCCTTGTTGAACAATTCCGTTGAAGAAGCCTTGTGGGCGAACTGCTCCAATCAAAAATTGCGCCAAACTCCCATATTTTATTTCAAAAAAAAAAACCAAAAAACTGTGTACCAGCCGTTTGTTGAATTGCAACAGCGTCGTCATTAACGGCTGATAAAGCGACTCGTCCCTCCTCGTACGCACTGAGAACTTTACAACCGTTTTTTCTTTTGCCCACGTGTTCGTTCAGCACCACAAGCCTCATTTTATTACCTCAACGACAAAACTCCAGGCGCAAACGTATAAGGAAATATCCGTTACACATAACCATCCACAACAAACACCATCATCACCACAAGTCTCTACATCACACAACTATTCGCAACCACAACAACAACAACATGACTACCATGCCAGCCTCAACTGTTGCTGCAGAGGACACAGCTCATACAACAAATGCAGCCACCACCACAACTACTCCTGCCGACCCTTCCTCCACCAGCAACACCAACAACAACGCTGTACAACAAATCAGCCCACCACCCACTACGAAAAAGAAGTCTTTGCTAGAAAGACTCAGACAACAATACGGTGAATTGGAAAAGCTAGAGGCAAGCAATACACAACAAGGCTCTTCGTCATCTTTAACACACACCCCAACAAGTGCCAATGCAACTCTCTCCATGCCTTCATCACTACCTTCATCTTCTTCCCAACCATCATCTAATACCACCAATGTCAATGCACCAACGGCTGCGACTGTGATCACAACTCCAACGAGCAAGGCAACATCTTCGAACGGAAAACGATTCATCGACACAACCACTGGAGCTGTAGCTTTGCCAACAACACCTGAACCCAATACACCCACTAGATCAAAACGAACACGAAGAGCAAACAAATTCAACCAACTTATAAATGGTGAAGAGCTTCCAACACTTCCCGAACACATTCAAAAGAAGCTAGTCAGGCTCATGAGTGTGGTCCGAAAGCACAAATGGGCGTGGCCATTCAATCAACCTGTTGATCCTGTGCAACTCAACATTCCAGACTACTTTACCATTATTAAGAATCCGATGGATCTAGGAACAGTGGAAAAGAAAGTACTCAACAATGAATATATGGACGTTTATCAATTTTTGGATGATGTTCGACTCATTTGGTCGAACTGTTTCACTTATAATCCTCTCGACAGCGATGTTTGTAACATGGCCAAAGAACTCGAAAGATTCTTTAATGAAAAGTATGAAAAGTTAATTGGACAAGTGGGAGTGGATACACCTCTTGAAATTACAACTCCAACACAATCTATTGGATTGGAAGAGGTACCATTCGTAACCACTCCCTCCACTGTCAAGAAGGGAAGAGGACGCAAGAAAAAGTCTCTCACAGAAACAACTCCTTCTGCTGCAGTTTCTTCTACTGCAGCCTCTACGGCAACAATGCCCTCCGAACAAGTCACAACACCTCGTGAAGTAACTCCATCCAAATCAAAGTCTTCCACAAAATCAAAATCAAAAACCAAGTCATCAAGCAAATCCAAGTCTAAATCTAAGAAATCATCGGAACCAGAAATGACCTATGAGGACAAGAAAGAACTGAGTGCCAACATTGGAAAATTGGACGGAGTGAAACTTGCCGAAGTGGTTCGTATCATTCAACGAATGGCCCCTACTGCTTCAAGCAAAGCCAATGAAACTGAAATTGAAATCGATTTGAACCAGTTGGATAATGCTACTTTGGTTGAGCTTAATAATTTCGTCAAACTGCATTTACCAAAGAAAGAAACACAGAAAAAGAAGGCAACCTCAACAACAAAGAAAAAGAGAAAAACTTCTCCAGTCAAGGAAAAGAAGCCTAAGAAAACCAAGAAGGAGGAGAGTGATTCTGAATCAACCGCTACCGACAATAGTGCCTCTGAATCGAGCGCAACCGAAACAGAGTCGTCCGAATCCGACTCTTCAGACTCCGATTCGGATATGGAAGACGTAAAGACAGTTCCACCAAGCTCCAATAATCTTGGTGATCAAGCTAAGCAACCCGCTGCAACATCCACAGCGTCACTCACCAACGAAGGTAAGTAAGGTAATCCTAAATATCACGTTCATTAATTACTAGCATTTTAATTTATTTGATTGAATCAATTTGATTATTCTGATTTTTACTGTGTGAATATTTAAATGACGAATTATATGATGATTTTATTTCTCACTCAACCGTTAACTCCGAACATGCTAAATGTTGTTTTGATATCATGATTGAAACCTATCATGCATGACATTTTATAGCTCCAAGATCTACAGCAACCACTGCCACAACTACGACGACACACAATAACAACATCCACCCTCCTCATCCAAATACCCCAAGTAGTGCAAAAGCTTTGAACTTTCCCAACATTTCAACCAGCAATCTGTACCCAAATGCAACTTTATCCACAAGTGCCACCACTCCAACCTCGCAAAAGCCAACAACAACTTCTACAGCAGGCAATGTCAACATTATTCCCACAAAGAAGCAACTTGATGCCGCCTTAAAGGTAGATGAGTCAAGTTGGAACAGCTTGCTGGACGAAGAGGATCAAGACAACAAGAAGCGTATCGCAACGGATGATCACGCGAACTCTTCCAAGTGGAATGAATTCCAACAACACCAAAAGAGGCAAAGCGAGCTAGAAGAAAAGATGAAAATGTTACGAGAACAAAAAGAAGAGGAAAGACGTCAACAATCACTCAATGCTTCTCACTTTCGTATTGATGAGAGAGAGCTTGCTAAGAGACAGCGAGAGGAAGAAAGACACAACAAGCTCTCTGAAGATCTTGACGCTGAAGCCTTTGCAAAGGAAATGTTTGAATAGAGTAATGGGTATGTGTGGTGCAAATTGAAGCTTAATGTACTTACATCAATAATGCTTCATAATAAACTTATAGCGCAAAGGGTTTCAAAATTGTGTTTGTTGTCCGTCCCAGACCAACAAAAAATGAGAGCATTAGATTTTCTTGTTCCCTTAATGTTGCTAGCCTTGCTTAGCCTCAACTGCTGCTTGGTACGCTCTCAATCCGTTCCGAGCCATTCCCTATACGATAATCCAGGAAAGAGCGTGAAGAATACTCTGGAGAAAGGGGCTATTGATTACTTCCTTGTAAATGTCTCATCGTGGAATATCGGAATGAGCGATTTCTTGGTGTTTGGTTTAAATTCCCTTTCAGGAGATGTTGATTTGTGGGTCTCCACGACTCAATTCCCAACCTCCTCCGATTGTAATGGCTGCATTCATACTGACATTGCAGGGTACAGTGATTCAAGGCTCATCAACCGAAATGATGAGACAAATTGGCCCGCTTCCAATGTGTTCTATATTGCTGTGGTAGCTTCATTCAGAAAGAGTGCTTACAGTCTTGCTTCATGGTCTTCAAATGGTAAGTGTTATCAACACTTGAACGGTGGTCATCTTATCATTAATGCAAACTCAAAAATTTGGGTTTAATCACTGCTGCATTTGTCCCTTCTTACATGCGTGTTACGGCCGATTGTTTGTGAAATACAGTTCAAGTGGCGCTTGAATCCAATGTGGCTCTTTTGGGTCAATCTCCTAAGGGAAGAGACAATTACTTTGTTTATGAGATTCCTCAAGGCGCTAGTCACATTACCATCACAGTTACCTCTCAAACCTCCAGCTCAGATCCTGATTTGTATATTTCAGGCTCCATCCCAAAGCCTAACGCCACTCACAACGACTGGACATGTGCTGATTATGGCTTTGACTCTGTTCTGGTTCATGTTGAGCCTGGTCTCACTCACATTTACATTAATGTCAATGCATTCACAGACTCTATTTATACTGTTTTGGTTCGTCTGAATGATGACGCTGTACAACTCTCGGAAGGAATGCTTCTTGATGACTTGCTCGATGAGGGCCAAATGGACATCTTTTATTTTGAAAATTTACATACTCAGAATATTGTTGTGGAGAGTTTGGAAGTGAACTCAGAAGGTGAGTCCAAACTCTATGTTCGTTATGGACAGCCTCCAACCAGTGTAGAGTTCGATCAAGTAGTTTCTCTTGAAGGAAATGATTATTTGATAATTAAGAATGCAAGTGTGGGAACATACTATTTTGGTCTCTACGGATTGGTCAATGGGACAGGTTACAAAATATGGTGCTACACCGAAGATCCAAATCAAATTGTTGTCAGTGAAAATAACGCTCTTGGTGGAGTTTTATCTTCGAGTAGTAACTTTGTTTTCAAGTTTGAGAGCAGAGATTTTACACAGGGAATAGTGGCCAAAGTTGAGGCTATCGAGAAACCCATTCAGATGTATTATGCTCAACATTCGAGACCAACAAATTTCAAATATGTGAAAACGACTACTGCTACTGTTGGAAATTCAGCCATGCTTTACTTGGCTCCACCTTCACCAACACCGTATTTGTATTTCTCATTGTTTGGTGAGGGCAAGTTCACTTTTGAAATCACCACCAACCACACCACCAAGGAACTATTCGATGGAATTGAGATGGATATGGAATGGGTTCCAAGAGGTTATTACAGGTATGTGTGGTTAATAATATTTTCTAATGAGTCGTTAATTATTTATCATTCCTTCTGTTATTCATGAAAATCATGTCCAATATGAAACCTTTGGACCAACGCTTCTGATAGATACTACATGTTTAAGGCAGAAAAATTCCCAGATCAGGCAATCACTATCACTGCCAATCCATACAGATACAATGACGTGGATATTTATGTCTCAACCAGTGAGCCTCATCCTAGCGAGTCAAATCATCAATGGAAAGGTGAAGAGAGAGGTGTTGACACCATCTACATTCCAGCTAAAGCAAGCGAAGCTAAAGGCAATGTGTTTTACATTTCTGTTTTTGCCTATGACACTGACTGTTATTTTAGCCTTGTGGCTTCGTATGCTGGAGAGTCACGTATTTTGAAGCTTGATGAAGCAATCTCGTCGACCGTTTCTGAAGAGTCATACTCTTATTTCACGCTTGAGGTTGCCCTACCTGGAAAAGTCCTCATCAATTTGCAATTACAAAATAGTGGAGATCAAGCTGATTTATATTACAGTACCACCGTGGCCACTCCCAACAAGTACAACTATGAAGGGAAGGGTAGCAATTTGGGTGGCTCAGTATTGACCATTGACGACGTCCAGCCAGGAAAGGTATACGTGAGCGTGCATGGAGCCTTGTCAACCAGCCTCAACAAATTGATTCCCTTCAAAATCATTGCATCAAATTCCTACCTGTACACCTATCCAAATGGAGATGCCATTCCCATGGTATCTAAAAAGGGTACCATTAACATTTTCAAGGCCTCCATCACCAATAGTCTGAGAATTTTGATTGCATCTGTCTCTCTGGTGAAAGGTAAGACAGCCATGTATGTCACTAATAACGGCTGGACAGGCAATTCCACCTATTACACATGGAAAGATTCCAATGCAGTTGGTAATAGTATTGTCATAAAGAATAGCGATCCAAAATTCGCTCTGGGAACTTGGACCATTGCAGTCGAGAGCCTTGAAGATTCAGAGTATCACTTTAGTATGGCCTCAAATATTGGAGCCAATGTTTTAGAGGATGTTCATACTATTGGAAGAACTCCATCTGATGGCAACATGGACAGTTTGATTTATAACTTTTGGCTGCCATTCAAATCGGAACAAAGTAAGACTGACATTGTCATTCACATTAAGGAGCTCGAAGGAAAAGTCAACATTTATGCTAACCAAGACATGCAACATGATCCCTCTCCAACAAGCTTCAAGTGGAAATCTGAAACGAATGGAGATCAAAAAAGAAGCATTGTCATCAAAAAGGAAGAATTGAACATTCAGAATGCAATTTATGTGTTAGTTCAAGGCGAAGTTGGAAAGAGCTCATTGTACTCGATTGCCTTTTCAAAGCACACAAGCTCTCAAGATAGTGATAACACTGCAGGTATTGTTGTTGGAGTGGTTCTTGGAGTTGTCATGCTGGCCCTTGTGGTTGTGCTAGCTGTTGGGCTAGTAGTGTACTTTAGAAAGAGGAAGCAAGCATCGACTTACAACAAGTTCGATCAAGAGAGTCAGCAAGCTCCTGAAGGCAGCAGTTCTGTCTATTACAAGGTGGAGAACACTCAAAACTAGTTACACATTAAAACCAACATGTTTTCAATTTCTATCCCTTATAAGGGATGTGTGCTGAACACTCGATTTAACGAAATTTGTGGACACTTGTCACACTATTTGAGAATTCGCTCAGAGTTTATTGACATAGGTCCATAAATTATAGACACCCAACAAGTGTTTACTCTTTCGAGAGCTCATAAGAATCGCCCAATGCCAACTTGTAAAATCCAGTGGCCTCAGCAAAACAAATCTCATAGCCATCACAATCTGAAATAATCACCACCTCCACGTCAGCCTTACCAGGTGTTGGCAATACGACAGGTTCCTTCACAATACTCACTTGACTCTCCTCAAATTCCTTCACTTCTTGTTTGGCACTGAGAACTTGTTGATGAATTTGTTTCACATCCACAGTGGATGAAATTGCCAATCGTCCAAAAGCTTCACCATGAATTAAAGGTTCATTGTGTGGCAATTGTACAAACTCCACTTTGGCTTGATCTTGTGCGTAGCCCAATAAAACTTTTCCATTTTCAACATCACGATCAAAGACTTTCATTCCCAACACTTGTGTATAGAATTTGATTTGTTTCTCAATATTCGAAGTATGCAATGAAATGTATTGAACTCGATCACTTTCTTGAGCATTTCTTTGATTGTCTGTTAAATCCTTATTCTTATTCAACAACAAGTACTTGTAACCATCAGGGTCACTAATAAACTTGCGTTCCTCCAAAGAACTCTCTGTTTGTTCTTCTTCTTGTTTGTTTTGATGAATGGCAATATAATTGTAATCATTTCCCAACTTGTATGATTTAATTCCAAAATTAGCAGTCAATTCCAACACAAAATGTAAATCCTCTGGACCATATCCAATCATTGTTTTTGTCCAACTGGTATTGTATCGACCATTACAAGCAGCTTCACATCCAGCATCGAAATGTTCATGTCGTTGTTCGGACATGGCAAGTTCAGTTTCATAGAATTTTTTGGATTTTGAATAATTTCCAATTTTGTGAACCCAATGAAGGAGACGGAATGGAGTTGTGCTGGAGGCCATGATGATGATGAGAGTGGTGGTGAGTGTTGGTGACAAGCTCGTTCGTGGGTGTGTGTGAATATTTTTTTTTTAATTATTTTTTTTTGATGGAATGCGGCTTCGGAGAAATTGTTACAAAACTCCCAACGAACTCCGAGCACTCTGAAACATCTGGATGAAAATTCCAATGGTCGTGCTTTTCAAAGGATTCTCAAATGCTTGATCTTGGATGAATTTGATTTTATAAAGTTTGAAAATAAGGTTCGAATCAAAGATTACAAGAATTGTCATTCAAGCTACTTGTCATGAAATGGAGGTCCATGAAAAAATTCCAAATATCGAAAGAATAACAGTATGACCTCGATCCATTCAAACTTATTTCATCCTCAAGAGATTCATACACATTTGCTAGAACTTCATTCGGACCATTCAACAAATTCTTTCAAAAAAATTCAACACAATCATCACTTCATGTTCAAACACGAGTGTTCTTGGAAAATACATTCATCTCTCAATTGTTTTTCATACACCAATTCAAATCGAGTGTAATTATCAAGCATGTTATGTTCACAACATGATTGAACTCGATCGAAAATGGAACAAGAAATGATTTCATTCTGGTTGGTAGTTGTTGTTGATGTTGCAACGGTGGTGGTAATTCCTTCCTTGGATGATGTCTTTGATGTGAGAGAATGATAAAGTTGCATAATTTCTGGAACTCCAAATTCCTTTCTTGGAATATTCAATTCGAGAGGTGAACCAATTTTCAAGTACGTGTCACAAATTTTCAAAAAGAGTTCTGTTCGTAATTGGTCTGAATGGCTGACTTTTTTAAATTGTTCCACAGCATTCCACATCATAATATCTTCCGAGCTGAAGGATTTTTCTGAGAATTGTAAAAATCGAGAATTCCATTTTGAGTGTGTCAAAATTTTTCGAATGTGACTGTCTTGGTTTACATTGGGAGATGAGATATTCGTTGAAATGGTTGTCAGTTCCTTCTTTTTCTCAGTCGTTTGATAATACAAGGGTAAAATCAATGTAAAAACGACATCCAACATGCATGCAATTTGAACGGTCGATGGAGCTACAGGTACAAAATAATCCACTCTGTCAGTAATGGTCATCCAAAAATAAATTTCACACAAATGTTTGTCATTGTACTTACAAGGTGGTCACATCTGTGAATAAATTAACCACTCCATAGACGAGTGCAAAAAAAGCCCAATTTGTGGTAGAGAGAGCAATTTCTCGTTTGACAAACCAAATATCTCGTTTCATGAAGAATGCACCAATGGAACAAATGAAAATAACAATTACATAAACAGCAAGGTATGTAATGTACATGTTGGTATGATAGGTTCCTAAAGAAATCATATTTTAAATAATAATATTTTCAATAAATAATGTTTGAATAAAAATTTCAATATTTTCAATTCATGAATTATGTTAAACAATCGATACACATGTACATTACAGAAACAACACATACCTGTTCCACAACCATTTTCAGCTGCAAATACAAACGTATCGACCACAAATGCTTGTTTCTTATTCGTCGACGAGTTTTTGATTCCATGAATAAAATTGTTATAATCCACACCTCCAATAATTAAATAAATGGTCAAGTGAATGAATCCAATGATTCCAAAAAATAGATAAATAAATTTGGAGCTCACTGAAAATTTCAATAAATCAATTAATTTTCCTTTTTCAAAATTTTGAAAATACGTATCCTTTTTGAAATAGATGAGTTCCTTGTCGTCATTCGATGAACGTTGTGGTTTTTCATGTTCTTTGACATAAGTAATGGATGTAGAATTATTCTGTATGTCAACCAATGCAATATCAGAAGGGGTCATTGTTGTTGATCGAGAAGTGTCACTTGTCACTGATGGAGTGCTAGGTTGTTGTAGTTGAACCAATTCATTCATGGCATTTTCACTCACAGCATTTCCTGTCAATGCCACATGTTCCATGCTTTCTCTCAACATTTGTCTCTTTCCTACTCGTACTTTAGCATTGCTCATCCATCCCAACACAATCAATCGAATCAATCTCAAAACGATGACACTTGACAGCATGGGTACAGAGAAGTGATAAGCCAAAGTGAATATAAAACATGGAAACAACTTTCTTCCAATGAGTACTCGAACGTCCAATATGAAACAAAAAATGTATCCAAATAACGCTCCCAATACCATCAAGGCTGGATTTCTTGCCAATGTTAAGAAATTGACTTTTGACATTCTTTGGACATGCGTTCGTTTCAATTGATACAATTTATAACCAAGTCCAATAAAAGCTCCAATCAATAGACTTGTATGAAGGAATAATACAACGGCCACAATCACGGTAGCACTCACTTCATCATCACATAAACCAAATTGACTCTTTCGACCTCGAGCCAGAAGAAATGGATGACAAATGAGAGAATCATTAAAAGAGGAAGAAAGAGTGTCATTTGAGATCATTGTGTTATTGTCGTTCATGTTATTGATGTGGTAGAAAGAGTTGTTGTTGTTGTTGTTGTTATTATTATTCATTGCATGTGTTTGTTGATTCTTTTGTGTGGTTTTTGATTCGGACTAGAGAGGTATGTATGCGAGGACGTTTTTCTTTTTTGTTGCAAAAAGAAACGGTGCCGCACCAAACTCTTGACATGTTCATCATTGAGTTCCAAAATGGATTTGTGTTTGGAGGGATGTGATGAACCTCAATTTTGAGAAGCTTTTTCAAATTAAATTTTGGGACGATCGAATTCTATTAGGTTCCTACCATCCTCGTCATTAGGTTCGAAAACTTATTAACTCGTTGCATTCTTGGTCATTATGGCCATTGTTTCTATTGTTGTTGTTGTTGTTCTTGTTGTTGTTTGAATTGATCATTTTTGTTTTTCATTGAATCAAACATTAAAAACATTTAATGGTCTTGCCAATGATTCCATTGAATCTTGTGAATTATATTGTTGCAACGAGTCGACTATTCGTATGATTCATTTGACAACTTTTCAAAAAGTCGATGAAGGAAAGAATTGACCATGAAAACCAAATGGAACTCGACGAGGTAATTCCAATTGACACAATGGTTCCTCATTCATGGTCGTTCCATCAAAAATAAATAAACTCGAAGTCTGTTTCTCTTCATGATATGCAAATGTCACAACAAAGACATCATCTTCGTTGAGAGTATTTTGTTGTTTCTGAATTTTGGGAATGAGACATACTTCACCAATTTTTCCATGTTCTGGAATTTTTAAACGTTTCAATGTTCTCGTGTGTAAATCAAATTTTGCAAATTCACTCGAGACAAAGAGTTCCGATTTCACTTCTTCAATAATACTATAGAAAAAATAGCGATAGGGCTTTCCTGTGAAATTTGGATAAATGACTGGAAATTCTCCACTTGGAATAATATTCTCTTGAACCATTGTTTCATTGGAATTCTCTTCTTGAAGATGATTGGTAAATTTAAAAGGTCCTTCTTCATGTAATTCTCCTCGTTTCAAATTTAAGACAAATCTTGAAGGATAGGGCTCTCCACTCGAGAAATCTTCCAAATCGAAATTATCAGCCGTGCAAACATCAATAGTAATCAATGTTTCATCCTCGTTCACTTGTGACTCGAATGCATTGATGTAATGAAAGGCCATACATGATTTTGCTTCAAACCATTGAATGTTTGCATTATGACCATTAAAGTGACGTGGAAAAACTGCAAATTTCACAGGTTTTGATTTATCAAAGACGAGTGGGAGACTAGGATGAAAAATTCGATTCAAATCAATGATGGCAGGATAAAACCCAATAATGCTGTAGTGTTCAGTAATGGCCATGTCATGAATCATGCAAGTGTAAGGCGTTTCCTATCATTATAAAGTTGTGACAGGTGATGCCAATAATTATTACAAACAAAAAAAAAGACACAAAAAATCATGATCGAAAGGATTCCATTTCAATGTCATTTTCTTACCTCTTTCTTAAATTCATAATCAATGACAATCTTATTATTCTTGTCAATGACACCATACCACAAGCTTGGTCCTCTTGGATTCATTCCATATGCAAAAAACATTAATTCACCACTCTCAGGATCGTACTTGGGATGAGCCGTAAAATTATGATTCAAAGTTTCAAATGTAAACTCCCCAATCGTTTCCAAATTAGGTAGTGAAATTTCCACAGGTCTGTGACCTTCTTCCAAAGCTAGAAACTTTCCACCATGATAAATAATATTGGTGTTGGCGACACCTCCTCCGGTTTTCAAAGGTTCTTTCAATCCACGATACAATCGATCGTATAAATAATGATGTGCGTATTTAAGGATGGGATTGATGCCATTTACAAAGAAACTGTAACTGAGAGGTCTTCCTTGTTCCTTTTTGAAATGTTTGTAATACGACAAGTATTGAATGAATTTTACCAACAATAATTGAAATGTTAGTGACACGTACTTTTTCTTGAAGATACTTTTCAGTTTGAACAAATTTGTTTCTATAACTAGCTTGACCATCCTTGAATTCAATTGCATGTAAATGTCCATCCCCTAATGAACCATTAAGTCAATTTTAAATTTTATCAAATCACGTGACAAGTGACAGTCATTGGTTGATTCATAACAATGCAATAATAACCCACATCCAACTCACCTTCAAACCAATGAATCGAATATAACGGATCAAATTGTGGATTCGGTCCAATTCTCACATACATTCCATTCAACTCTCTCGGAATTTCTCCCTTCAACACAAACAAATTCCTACAATGCAGTTCATCATGAATCGGAGCAAAATTACCATTCATGACTGGATTCTTCTTAATTCCAAATTCAAACGATCGATTTTTATAATTTGGAAAGAGTAATAATTGAATGGTTTGACATGACCATAAAAACAATCCGTGAATGATCCGAATCAGAACAAGAGCAAGGATGAACAGTTTTTGAAAGTAAGATTTTGGAGGTTGTGAGAATTGTGTGTTTGGTGTTGATTTTGTTGTGTGTTGATCGGTAGAGTGTGACGGCCATGAGGTGTGAATGGCAGATGCAGACATTTTTCTTTTGGTTGATGTTTATTAGAAGTTTAAACTAGATGGATTGGGGAATTGGTAAGGGAATGCGTTTAGATGGAAACAGAAAGCATCCCATTTAGGAGAATTGCATGGTTTTATAAAACGAATACTAATGCTTTCTCTCATGATAACTTGTTGAAACCAACATCTTGTTAATTTTATGAGGGACATGGTTTTCATGATTGGATGTATGTTTTCACAATTTGAAATACGTATGAAACTAAGGTCGCTCCACTGCTCTCTTGTATCGAGAAATACAACCACTCACCTTGCAGACAACACCCGCGCAAATTCATACAAAAAAAATACAACACACAGATGATGATGATGGACACCACACAAGACAATCATGAAATGGTGAATGATGGTTATTCTCAAGGAGGAGATGCCATGCAACAAGAAGATGCCGATAACAATTGTTATCAAACATTTTTTGCAGAACATACCGAGTTATCGGAATTGATTCAACAATATGAAGTGAAAGAATGTTATGAGAATATTCAACAAACAGGTACTGCCATCAATAGAATTGTAGGTTTTTCTCAATGTGGTAATTTTTTCTATGGATCAATATGAATGTACATGTTCTAATTCTTACATTGTACACACAGCTATCAAAATATATGGAACAAAGTCAATTGTTGGATCCTCATTTGACTCAAATGGTTTCGGAATTGATGCGTATTGCTAGGAGAGTGATTGGACTCAATTCGGAAAAGATAACATTTGACATTACTTTTCAAGAAAAACAAATTAGGCACAATTTATTTCAAAGTATTTGCACCTTGACGAAAGTGAGAGGTCAAAAAGTAGTGAGTATGTGTCACATCAGAGGCATGAGGCTAATGTATTATTCTTCTAACCATTCATTGATATTCAATATTACAGCAAAATTATTTCCTCATGAAATTGTTGATTTGGAACCATTATTTGAAATTTACAAGACGATTCCAGCAAATGAATGGGAAACAAAATACATTTTACTTTTATGGTTGAGCATGATTGTTATTAATCCATTTGATTTGACAGTGGTGGATCCAACCAATCAACTCCCAACCCGAATGCTTGAGGAATGTAAAGCTCAGTTATCAGAACCAGGAAAAACCCGAGATTCTGCTTCCTTATTAATTTCTAGATTACTCACAAGACCAGACATGGCAACAGAACACTTACCAGACTTTGTACAGTGGGGAATTGAAACTTTATCCAACCCAAAAACCACCACTTTTTTGGTATGTAGACCAATTGGATGAAAATTGGCTAACTGGAACGAATTTGAATGCTATATATAATGTCACCATGATTTATTTACAATTTAACACACCTCTAATAATAGAGAGCTGGAATTCTTCGAAGTATTGTCATGATTTTCAAAATTGGAAAGCGAGATGAATTACTCAACATCATTCCAATTGTTTGGAGTAGTGTCATTTCAGAGGCTGACACCAATAATACCATGTTGAGACACCTCAATGTGAAACTCATCCAAAGAATTGGTCTTACCTTTTTAAAACCTCGTGTTGTGGCATGGAGATATCACACAACAAGACTCACTCTGATGCATTTGAAAAACCAAGCAACTCAACAAACGAGTTCCAATGAAGATACTTCTGACGAAGAGATTGAAATTCCAGAGGAGATTGAACAAATTATTTCACATCTCATTAATGGTTTGAGAGACAAGGATACCATTGTGAGATGGAGTACTGCCAAAGGCATTGGAAGAATTACACTACGTTTGCCCAAATATTTGGGAGATCAAATTGTTGAGTCTGTTTGTGAATTGATGAACCCCAATGAAGACGACAGTTCATGGCATGGTGCTTCTCTTGCATTGGCCGAGTTAGCACGAAGAGGTCTCTTGCTACCAGAACGGCTCGAGCAAGTCATACCACTTTTAGAGCAAGCCCTTGTGTATGATGTCAGAAAAGGAACTCATAGCGTCGGTGCTCACGTTCGTGACGCTGCTTGTTACGTGTGTTGGGCATTCGCTAGAGCGTATGCTCCAGATATCATGAAACCTTACATGAATAGACTTGCTCAAGGTCTTGTTAAAATTGCTGTATTCGATCGAGAGGTTAATTGTCGAAGAGCAGCTGCTGCTGCATTCCAAGAAAATGTTGGACGTCAAGGAAGTTTCCCCCATGGTATTGACATTATTACTGTCGCTGATTACTTTTCATTGTGCAATCGAACCAACTCGTATCTCACCATCAGTCACTACATTGCCCAGTATCCAGAGTATTGCCAAAGTTTAATTTCTTATTTGGTGGATACAAAGGTCACACATTGGGAAAAATCAATTCGAGAACTCGCCTCAAAGACCATAGCTAAATTGTGTGACAGAGACTCTACATTTATTTTCAACAATATTATTCCAATATTGGTATGTTATTATTTGACAGAGGTTTCATTTTAACTCTTTCTCCATTACATTCACCATGATTGTGTGTCACAACAATTTCAACTCAAACAGATTGATCGATGTGTGGAAAATGATCTCAATGCAAGACATGGTAGTTTATTGGCTTTGTCAGAGGTGATTCTTGCTCTCAAGAAAAGTGGCATCTCTTTCGACGAGAATTTGCAAGAGAAAATTCGACACATTGTACCAAACATTGAAGCCAAAAGATTGTACCGTGGCAAGGGAGGAGAAATCATGAGAGAAGCTGTTTCCAGATTCATCGAATGTATGGCTCTCAGTCATATCACTCTACCTGCTACAATGGTTGTGACTTCCTCCGTTGGTAATAGACAACTCAAAAAGAAATCTCTCTCCATTTTCCAAGAAACGATTGACGAAAATTTAAAACATCCAAACAATGAAATTATTGAGATGGCTGTCAAATCACTAAAAGCATTCGCAGCCGAATACTATGAAGCACATTCTGAGTTTGCTCAAGAGACTGCCAAGAAGTACATTCAACAATTAGAAACAGAAGTCAATCCTGCAACTCGAAGAGGTCTTGCACTCGCTCTAGGAGTGTTGCCAAAACAAGTCATGGAACCTAACTTTAATCGGGCCATCGATATTCTCATCAGCAAGCTCGAATTGGAACAAGACCCAGATTTACAAGATGCCGATGCAAGAAGAAATGCAATTCTTGGAATCATTTCTCTTTGTGAAAATGTTGGAATTGGAGAACATGGTATTACTGAATCGAATGTCAACAAAATTTTCAATGCATTTATTAAGGGAACTAATGACTATGCTGTCGACAAGAGAGGTGATGTGGGATCATGGGTTCGAGAGGCCTCCATGTCAGCCTTGGAACGATGGGCCTACTTGTTAGCGAATAGCACTCTCTTCAGTGTCGAAATGGGTACCAATCTAATGAGAGCTCTCTTGAAACAGGCTGTCGAAAAGATTGATCGTGTCAGAGACAATGCCTCGAAAACCATTTGCCGTATACTCTCCAATGAACTTGTACAAAATATTCCACACAAACATGAGCTTGTTTCCGTCATTGTTCAACACAATACCACAGAGAGAAATGAACTCATGGATTGGTCCTCTGCCGAGAAGTCATTCCCAATCTTTGTGAAATTATTAGATTTGGATATTTACAGATATTCTATTTTGAGTGGACTTGTTGTGAGCATGGGTGGAATGTCAAGTCATGTTTTCAAGTACAGTACCACTGCTCTCATTGAACACTTGAAACCTCAAAAAGAGTTGGGAGAAAAGGTATTTTCAGATATGCTGTCCGTTGGTTTAGAATATGCTCAAGATGATCGAGTCATTGTTCCACTCTTGAAATCATTTGCCTTATTATTGGGACATGGAGTTTTTGAAAAATTCCAACCACCTCAGTAAGTAGTTTTGTTTTGCTTTCAATTTTCACACTTTTCGAATGCGTGTCAATGATCGAATACATGTCATTGATATTTTATGAAAATTCCTTCTCCATCATCATTAATCTTCATTTATATTTTGAAGATACAACATGAGTGAGCAACTAGTTCTCAATACCACCAAAGAAATTACTGGCACTTGCAAAAACGTTCAAAAAATCATGCTCGCTGTCGATTTATTCTGTGAACTCATCAAATTTGAAAACCCCACCAAGGAAAAGGCCTTCCAACGACTCTTCCACACATGTCTCATGAGTAAATTCCCCAAAGTTCGTGAATATACTGCCAATCAATTATATGGAGCTCTACAGGTGTGTGGCGATACAGTCATGAGCAATGACGAAGCATTAGACATGGCACTTGATGTTTTGTGTAGCACTCAATGGTTGGAAGGAATTGCTGTTGTGAAACCAGCCGTCGAAAAATTATATGAAGTGACTCAAATTCCAAAACCTAAAACAGCAACTACAGCATCAACCACTCCGACTACAACAACTGTGAAACAATAAATAATAAAATGGTCATGTCTTGTACAAACTCTGTAGTGCAAGTGTTATCAGCCTGAGATAGCTTTAAGAAATAATGATTAAGGACAAGTTCTTGGAGAGAAATGAGATGCACTAGCTCACAATTACTCCTTCTGAGACTGTAAATTCCTTGATTTGTTTGGACTGAATTGGGAGATGTCAAGTGTATGAAGAATTCTTTAGTATGACACATACGTTTCTCTTGCCGCTCATTATCACTGTGGCTATAGCTAGTGTGATTGGTCGATGATGAATGGTGAATGAAATGGGATTATCTCTTTCAAACTCATCCCAACTGATTTTGTTGAAAAGTACCTCAGTGTATGTGTTGGCTTCTTTTAAGCAAGGCGCACACATGATGACTTGGTATCTCTAAGGAGAGTGTTTTCAATCCATGCTTCAATGATCAGACCATCATCTTCAACCATTGCACCAATT
The DNA here is from genome assembly GCF_003324165.1 of Naegleria lovaniensis. NCBI lineage: Eukaryota > Heterolobosea > Eutetramitea > Acrasida > Naegleriidae > Naegleria > Naegleria lovaniensis. The sequence continues at coordinate 80,473 of NW_025407875.1, read as the reverse complement.
CGACATTCATCCATGTCGGTAAAGAGCCATTGAGACTGAATAATGTATGTTGAGTCTCGTCCTCTCATGTATCCTCAAGGGGTGTGCTGAGATCCGACACCATCATCTCTCTCTGTCTCCCATTGTCTACCTTTCAAACCTTATTAAAAAGAAAGACAACAACAAACGTATTAACCGCGTCTTTCGTTGTAGGTGCCATCGAACAAGATCTTGTAGATTTACAACGAGAATTTATTGATGAATCTCGTTGTTATTGTTGTTGATATTCGGGCTCACTACATATGAAAATGTCTTCCCCACGTTCATCATCAACGAAACATCAACCAAAACAACCATTCATGATTCCTAACAACATCTTGACCAGAGTCGATATGAAACCAACAAGGACGAATTCGAATCATGGGATTCATCATCGGCCGTCCTCTCCTCGAGGCTCGCACCACAAGAACCAACCTCACCACATCAACAACAAAAGGACGAAACATCATCAACTCTCTTTCATGACTCGGACCGAAGATTCAAGCATCATCGGCCAACCAGAAAAAAATGATGAACAACCAACAATAGTTCCATCCAGACACGTTTCAGAAACTGTATTGCCAGCATCAATTACTCACGAAGAGATTTCATCAAAACGTGGAGAATACGTATTAACGACAAATAATGAAGTGGTGAGTGAGGATGATCCCTGCAGAGAACAACAACATTTATCTGCAGAAAACAATATTATTGTCTCCGACGAAAAACGACTCTCGGAAGGCTCTTCTTGTGATTCTCGGAAAGGACGTACTTCTTCATGTATGAAGAATTCTAGATCCATTTATGAAATGTTTATGAATGGAGAGCTTGGAGATGATTTACAAGACGACGGAGATGATCGTTTTAAAGCCAATTCGAACCGAAGAAAACAACTAGCAGCAAGTTGGCAAACATTGACTCCACAACAATGTGATGTGTCCATTTGTTTAGATCCCAAATTAATTGAATTACAAATTGAAAGGAAAAAACAAGCTCTGGAGAAGAATGGAGAGGATCTTACGAAAATTGTTTGCGAAGCGAATGGAAGCGAATACAAATTTCCAATGCCTTCTTCGTCATCATCGTCGTCGTCTTCGAATAAGAATATTTCACCTCCAGTTGTTGCCACGACAAACACGACCACACGAAAAAGAAGTATAACGGATCCAGTGAATCCAGGTGGTGCACTAGGTCGGCAAAGAAGTTTTAATGCACCTACGGTTTCTGTGTCACCACTGAATTCTCCAACCGACGAGGAAGGAACGAAACCTCTCTATTTGAACAATGAAATTATCATTTCTCCTGTCGTTTCACCCTCATCAACCACTCCTTCCACGAGTGATACCACTGAAGCTAGCCCAAGAGTAAGAATTATGGAAGAAGACACATCAGACTCGGAGCTCACTCATGCGGCTGTGGATAAAAAACAATTGCAAGATCTTGTCGTGGATGACCTTCCTTCGGCGTATAATATTGTCACCAATCTGAAAAAACCTAGAAGAACAATTAACAACTCCTCGGCAAAGAGAGGATACACAACCAACCGACCCAGCTCTCTCTCAATCACTTTCAACACTGTGACCAATCTCAACACAAGTATAAAACGGGCAACTAAGGAGCCAGTGGAAATGAGATCGATTCATAGGAACAGTGTTGTGTCAAACAAATCTGTGACAACGGAACCATCCGAATTTGAATCCCCTCCAGCAGAATTTCAGAACAAGCTTTTCGACCTATTCTGTAGTGTCAAGGTAGTGCTATTTATTTTGTTTATTGCTACAGTAGCCATGTGTGGCCTAATTATTTGGTGCACAAGTTATCTCATGTTAGAATTTCAAGTAATTCAAACAATGGCAACCAGCTCCAATGAGGATATAACATCACTTTTGAAAAATAGTTGGGTTTCTTCAGTTGTAAATTTTGCTCCTTACATTTTAACAAATACCCGATCCGTAATGGTGGGCATACATGGAAATATGACCATGAAAGAGACCATTTCGTCAAATCACATACATGTTCAGAGAAAGTTATTCGCTCAAATGGTTTCAAGGTCGACCATGTTTAATCAAATTTTTGCTGTAGATGTATCAGGAAGCTATTTTGGAGTAGTCATTGATTTACCGAGTGGAACCGAAAGTTTCATCGTGTTCAATAATACCAAATCAATATATATCACTGTAATGAAAGACGGTAACTTGATACCAGGAACTGAAATGGAGATACCCAATTTTGAAGATCCCACATCGAACTCAACATTTGGAATGTTGAAACAATCAATTCAAAAACAAGTGGAAGAAGACGAAAAAAGAATAGCGAATGGACTGGACCCTCTGGAAACATCTGTATGGAGTAGCATTTTCTACACAAAGAGTTCTGGTGAAACTTCAGTCTCATGTGTAATACCTTATTATTCTGGAAAGAGATACACTGGATTTTTATCACTCTCCTTTTCCATCGGTACTCTCTCGAACAAGCTCAGAACTCAAACACAACTCGAAAAAGGAAACAGAGCTTTTATCATTAGAAAAGATGGTGCCATGTTGGGCAGTACTCATGGGCTCGAAAATGTCACAACTGTGGATGGATCATTGCTACAGGCTCACCATGTCCAAGATGCCGTAGTTTCCTCCATAACGCAACAATTATTTTCAATGTATGGTACCTTCGATCCCATTTATAATTCTAAGGCTCTCAACACCAGTAACATGCCTCGATCCATATTTTTAAGAGATTCATTAGGAGCAGGACATTTTGTTACAATCATGTCACTCACTGACAACAATGACGACGCCCTAGATTGGATTATTATTCACACAACACCAAAAGATATAGCTTCCAAATATCTTGGACTTTCAAACGTTATAATTTTAATTGTTACACTTGTTGTCATTGCTATCGCCTCAGGTGTCTCAGTACTGGTAAGCGTGCTTATTTCACGACCATTAGGATCGTTAAAAAGAAGAGTCGACCGAATGGCACAAATGAATTTTAAAACAAAGGATGAAAGCGTACCCATTACATTTTCAGAAGTTCGTTCGATTATCACCTCTGTGAACAATATGGGAAAGGGACTACGAAGTTTTTCAAAATATGTACCATCAGATATAGTTGCCTCAATTGTACAATCCAATCAGCCAGCAGCTCTTGGAGTGCAATGGAAAGTTGTTACACTGTATTTTTCAGATATTGCAAGCTTTACCAACATGACTGAAAAGATGTCACCAGACCTACTTGTTGAGCTCATGTGCGATTTTTTCACTCATCAGACAGACATTATCATGAGTACAAAGGGAACCATTGACAAGTTCATTGGAGGTATGTATGGTTTTGTTATTAATCCTTGACAATAATTGAAAACTAAATGTGGCCTTGATACATGTCGATCTGACAATTCAGACTCAATTATGGCCTTCTGGAATGACCCAACCCCAATACGTGATCATGAATTGGCAGCTGTAGAGAGCGCCTATCTGTGTCAACAAGCCCTAGTTCCATTCAATAACAGATGGAGAGAACGGTTGTGTAGTCAGAAAAATCGTTACAATGTGGATTACAGCAATTTTACTTTGAAAGTGAGAATTGGATTGCACACTGGAGAGTGCTTTATTGGTAGGTTATTATTTGAAATGATGTTAGATTTATGAACATTCACACAATGAATTCCATTTACACACGCATTGCATGATTTTGTCATCTACATCACTCATTAATGCACAATTCAATCAATCACTTTCATTCATACCAACAGGAAATATTGGTAGCGTGGATCGAATGAATTATACTTGCATTGGTGACGCAGTGAATACCAGCTCAAGATTAGAATCACTCAACTCCATGTACGGAACATCAATAATGATCAGTGAAAATGTCTATGCCAAAGTACACAGAAAGTTCTTGTGTAAATGGGTCGATGTGGTTTGTGTGAAGGGTAAAGCGATTCCTATCAATATTTACAGTGTGATTGACAAGAAGGAACATGCTTCGTCTGAAGTCATCAAAATGTGTGCCGCTTATCAAGCACTACGTGAAATGTTTTTAAATTTGCGTTTCGAAGAGGCCGTGGAATTCATAGAAGCCAATGAAGATATACTGAGCTACATGTCAGAATCAAAAGAAACAGCCTCCTATCAACTCATTAAGAAGAAGTGTATGGAAAGGATGGACTTGGATTTTCCAGAGAATGAGGAAGATTTATTTTGGATTGCCACTAAATTAAACGAAAAGTAAACGATTTGTGTCATCTTCTCTCCATAGTTTTTGTTAATATGTTCCAACAACATCAAGATTTTAGATACCAACAGATCAAAAATATGCCATACAAACAAGCACAGCAGTACCAATCCTTTCTTTGTTGCTTTTTTTGTTCTATTACCTGCCTATGTAACTGGAACGAAACTTCAAAGGGTTTACTTGGTTTAAGAATTAGTAAACCTTATGACTCAGGATGCTTCAAAACCACTGTTACCGTCAAAAACTACCAGGCTCTCCAGGATATCCTTGCTGACTCTAATTGGCACCGTTTCAAAACATACTCACAACTAGCAGAAGATACACGTTATGAGGTTTTCACAAATCTCTCAACTGACTTTGAAGAACACGAAATTAAAAACATTGTTAAGGACATGACAACCAAGGCAGGTGTTAACATTCACCAAAACGCCATCAAGATTGATGAGAAACCATCCCCTTTTAATCCTGATGAGTCCTATTACAACGTAACCGTTACTCTCAAATCGGACACTGAAGTTGAAAAGGTGCTAGAGGTCATTCACCCAATTGAAACCAAACACGGTAAACTTATTACCAAGTCCTTCAAATCAAAGGCACAATTCTTTAAGGAGAAGGCCGCGTCTAAATTAGCCACACATACTGAAAAAGATAACTATAACTTCTCAACTCCTCCGAACAACTCAGAAGCAAGATTCACGAGCCTTGAGAATAGAGTCTCCAGTCTCGAGAGTAACATGACCCATATCAACAAGAACCTGGAAAAAATAGCCCGGAGTGTTTCCAAACTTGTCCAAGCTGGGAAAAGAAAGGACATGCTTGATGAAGACGTGGAATGACCTTTAGTATTGCTACGTTCAATGTAAATGGTATCCTTCCGAAGGATCCCAAACAATCAAGCAGATTGGATGCAATAATACGGCTTATGGATATATATCATCTAAACTTCATGGCAATACAAGAATCACACATTAATAACTCACAATACACTCACACATTTCACCAAAATCTATATCGCTATTATTCTTTTCTAAACAATAACAACTCTCATGATGGAACCTTACTACTCACTCACCAAAGACATAAAAAGAAAGCGGTCCATCAAATCCTTATTCCTGGACGTCTCCAACTTTGTACCATCCACATTGGAGGATGTTTGTTAAATATCTTCAATGTATATAATTACTCTGGAAACAGAAACGAAGAGGAAGAAGATGAGTTACTACAGAAGCTCTCGGAACTTATATCCAACCTACAACACCAACCAGTAATAGTGATTGGAGATCTAAATTTTAATTCTCGAGGAAGTTCTTACAAAGACACAAAATGGCTAACATTCATGGAACAACATAACCTCAAAGAAAAGGAAACAAATATTCCATCCTACATCAGGAGATACTCATCAAAAAACAAGATCCAAGAAACAAATTCAAGACCGGATCATCTCTTTCACTCAAGTCATGTTGAAATAGAATATGAACAGGCATTACCACTTGTCACTACAAATGACCATATTCCAATTATGTTCAAATTTAAGTTACTTGTACCGACCACATGGAAACGAATCATTAATGACGAGCTTAATATTGCAAAAAAACTTGAAGAGATTTTGAAATCTCTCCCTGTTGACAACAACAAGCTAAGACAACTCAATCATGAAATCAAGAACCAATCCTACAAGCCACGCCCTATTACAGGATTTAAAGAATCAGAAACCATCACCAAACTAAAACAACAGCTTCATAACCTTCACGAACAAAAATTATCTGAACCAGAAGAGAACAAATCAAATATTGAAAAAGCCTTAAAGGAAACTAAGAAAAAACTTAAAGAACAACACAACCTAGAATTTGCAGAGTATAGAAAGAAATTTATTGATTCCATCAACCACAAACACACCAAAGGAATTCACAACTTTGATCAACATCTTAAATATCATGAAATAGATTGGAACTCCACTCAAATAACTAAAGAAGGAGCCGTGAAATATTTCAAGAACAAATTCACATCAAAATTGAATGAAAATACACAGGTTAAATTTAAACCAGGAATATCAACAGTTAAAGAAGGCCCTACCAACATCTCAATAACAAAAGAGGATGTTACCGACGCACTAAAGAGAATGAAATCTACAACACAGGGAGTTGACTTTACAACTAAACAAATATTTGAAAAGATTGACCCAAATACATTAGCATCAGCGTTTAACCACATGATACAAACTCAAGACATTCCCAAATGTTGGAAACAAGGATGGATTAAATTAATTGGAAAGAAAGATTTAATCACTGACTACAAAGACCTAAGACCAATTACTATCATGAATATTGGTTATAGACTCCTATTCAACATTATAACATTCAAGCTCAAAGACTGGGCTGAATCAAACATCAACATCAGACAACAAGCGTTTACTCGTAATCGTGAAACAACAAACCATTGTGTTCTCATACAAGCCCTAATTAACAAATTCCGAAAAAAAGGTTTTATTCTAACCAATATTGATATTGCAGCTGCATATGACTCCATTGAACTCAAAATTATTGATATGGCACTCACTCACTGCAAATTCCCTGAAGAACTTAAAAATTTCATTCTTAATGCGTACTCGAATCACCAAATCCAAATAGAATGGAATCACACACTATCAGAAAAGTTCATCAAAACAAGAGGAATTCCACAAGGATGCCCGCTAGCCCCACTTATCTATAACTGTATTTCCCAAATGATAATTGACAAAATTATTGAAAGAGAAAAACTCTCAATTATCCCACAAGATCTCGACATTGACGATATTGCCACATTATGCTTTGCTGATGACATGTCAATAATCAACTCTAATATTGCCCTCCACAACAAAAGACTCAAGAAAATTAATAGATGGTTTAAACAAATATTCCTGGATATTAATCCAGCCAAATCAGCAACCACCTCACTCCCAAAACTACATGAAGCCTTGATAGACAACACTAGAATTCCTAACCAAAACAACCAAAGAATCCTTGGAGGATATCTATTTGAATCTAAATTATTTAAGGAAGAACTAGAAAAAAGAAAACACAAAATAATGAATATCCTTAACATCCTCCCTATCAATCAAATCCAACCGTATAATCTCAAACAAGTAGTTACCTCCAAAACACTATCCCTAATAACACACCTTGCACGCAGCAACTCCATCAGTCAACACCAAATACAATCATTTGACTCGGCAATCAGAAACAAAATCAAAAGAAAACTGAATATTGATGCAAGAACACCTAAAGAGTGCCTTTACTTACCTATTTACCAAGGAGGAATGGGCATTCCATGTCTTGAAATGATGACTGATATTATTACCCTAAAATCACTTATCAATTTTTCCTGCCACAATTACCAACTCATGCAAGAAGCAGTGAACGAAGCTATTACATCAACTTCTAAGACCAAAAAATCAAAAAACCTTAATATATTCGAAAACTTCCACTACATTGCAAAGAAGTATGACCTTAAAGTAGATAATTGCAATTACATACCTCAACCTATTAATGAAGAAACATTACAATACCACAAACAATGTAAAAAATTCGAAGTTTGGACTGATGGATCTAAGACTGAACAAGGAACAGGATTTGGAATCATTTTACAATCCAAAAACATCACAACTAGACACAAATTCAAACTTGACCCAATCCATAGCAATAACACAGCTGAACTATTAAGCATAGTCTACACTCTCAAACTATTACCAACAAGAGCTAAAGCACACATTTACACAGATAGTGAAATAAGTATCAACATTCTTTCAAACCCCAGATACAGAGGACCATATCTTCCCCTCAAAATTGAATTTGAACATCTCAAGAAATCAAAGAACCTCCAAATCAATGTCTCCAAAGTCAAAGGACACCAAAACACTGGCAATATACATGTAGATAAATTAGCCAAAAAGGGATGCACATTAGGGAAATTGATAATCCCCCATAGACAACTTACCCAAAATCAAATTATCCTTAAATCCAACAATCATTGGATACCTGACGTCGCGACATTCATCAAAAACAAACAACTTCAGAAATGGAATGAGTCAATAGTTTTGAAGACCAAGAACAAATTTAACCCTTCTTGCATCTTCCCAACAACATTCAATTTCATGAAGTCAAAGAATATCTCTCCGCAACAAAAATATGCAATATGGAGAAACATGCATAACGCTCACATGAAAACCTTCAAACAAACTCACCTCTGCCCTGAATGTAATTGTGTAGGAACCATCGAACACTACACTACACGCTGTATATTACTATCGGAGCAAAGAATGTATGCCAAACAGCAGATGAAGGAACTTGTGAATATAGAATTGATTCCACATGACCGAAATGAACATCTAACCTCCTCCAAACTTCTCATCAACAGCAGGGGAATCATCTATTACTCGGATACATATTTTACAAGAAGGAAACAAGACATCATCAAGCACTGGGTTGACATCCAAGCTATCCTATCTCTCCTGATAGGAAGAGCTTTCAATCAATATTGGGAAAACGAAAGACCAGAGGCACCGAAGGGCCAATAAATATTTTTACATTTTTTTGTTCTATTGTGTTAAAAGAGTAAAATCAAAATTAACGAATGAAAAAAATGTTGGCTCGGAACTCTGTGCGTTCTCTCACCAAGCGCTTGCTCTCATCGGGTGTTTCCTCTACCTCATCGACACAAAAGGGACTCTTATCATCCTACGCAACATCCGCTCAAAATGGAATGGCTGCTTCTTTCCACAAGATGATGATTTTACAACAAAATCAACAACCATCAGGTTCCGCCAGCACAACTCCTTCATCCACTTCAAAAACATCATCATCAACATTGAATAATAATAATAGCAGTACTACTGCTGTAAATTCTACAACAGCCAATAAACCAATAATAACAACTACTCAACAACAGAGTGGTTCAGGATCATCATCAAACAATAATAACAAACAACAGACAGATTCAAAGGGTGGATCCATGGCCAAGACTGTTTTAATCTCATCTCTTCTGACCGGAGCATTAGCTGCTGGAGTTGTCTTTTATATTAATAATTCCTTGAAAGCCATGGAAAAGGATCACGCACAACAAGTGAAAAAAGCTGAAAAACTCAAGAGAGAAATTCAAGCCAACAAGTTGCAACAAGAACAAGCCAAATCAAAGCTTAGCTCGTTAAGCACTGAGTTGGAAGAGTTGGAAAAACAACACAGTGCCAAATTATTAGCCTTGCGAGATTCTTACAATACCAAGATGAATCAATTACAGGAACAATTGAAAGAACTCGTTCAAAAAGTGTCATCATTGGAACAAGAAAAGAGAGCACTCTCTGAGAATTTAGAGAGAAATATAAAGCTTCATCAAGATTTACTCTCCGAAAAGGAAGCACTTCAAAGCGAAAAGAATATTTTGGAACAACAATTGGACAGTCTCAACTCTCTTCAGGTACGAAGTAGTGGATCAATTATTTCCGATGTGTTGGGACGTGAGATTGATGATGTGACTGCTCCGCTCTCTGAGGAAGACAGAGACAAATTCCTCTCAAGAATTCATCGTTTGGAATCTCAATTAGCAAGAAAGGAAAAATTGATTGAGCAAATCAAGCACGAGTCAGAAGAGAGCATTCACAGAATGAAAGCACTCAGTGAAGAAAAATTGGCCTCTCTCAAGAAAGAATCTGAGGAGAATATTGCAGCATTGCAAAATCAAATGCAGGAACTTGAAAAGAAACACTCGGAAGAAATTGAAACAGAGAGAAGGAAGATTTTGGACGAATTCGAACTCAAAATGCAACAACAAGCTCATGACTTGTTAATTTCTTTCTATGACAATGCTCTTCAAAGATCCAAGCATGTTCAAGAATTGACTAATCAAGTCTATGCCATGGAAGAAACCTACAAGGTTGCATCAACCAATTTTTCATCCAATATTGATTTACAAAAGTTTGCTGCTGCTGTATTGGCTCTCCAGGACATGCTTCAAACCAATGCTCCATTCAAACCTGAACTTGATACTTTGAGAAAATTGGCAGAAAATGACGAGCTTATTAGAACGGTCGTAGAGACTATTCCTCGCTCGATATCTGAGAATGGAGTTCAAAAATTGGACGATTTAACTGATCGATTTAAGGTTGTTAAAAGAAAGGCTATTGAGGCATCTCTCACACCACATGACAGTGGTCTTTTAGGAGTGTTTTATGCCAAACTCCTTTCTCTGGCTGTTGTTGCCGAGGAAGGATTTGTGGATGGAGAGACTGTAAATGCCATCATGGCCAGAACTGAATTTTATTTAAAGCAAAGAAGACTTGTGGATGCTGTTAATGAAATTGACAAGACTCACAGTGTGGCCAGTGATGAAGTCAAACAAATTCTCAAGGATTGGATTTTGGAAGCAAAGAATAGACTCCTCATTGAACAAGCTCTCCAAACTTTGCAATCCCATCTCGTTGTGCAATCACACTCACTGGAAAGACGTCAACAATAATAATGAAAGGTTTAATGGGTCTATGAAATTATTAAACATCACTTAATGTTGTACTTGTTATAGTATAGTTCTGTAATAAATTGTTCATTTTCAGTTCAAACAAACTCTCCAACTTACCGAGATTCTGAAGAATAAATTGGTTATGCGTTAAGCTGCATCACGTCGTTGCAGCCCAGCCAAAATTTTCGGAGGGTTCTCCGACAAGTACTTTTTAACACTTTTTGAATGAAACTTTCAAAACAAAAAACATGAAGATGTAGGAAACTGAGTTTACTACACCATGGTCTCTTCTTTTATCGTTGTTATTATTCAAAATATTGAGCAATGTACAACAATAGCGAACTAGGTGATATTTTTCGAAAATTTTTGGCTCAGAAACTCAAGCCAAACCGGAGCAATGACGTGTTATTGTCATTATTATTTGACCTCGAACGCTAAAAAATGAAACTCGTTTGTTTTCGATAAAAATATTTTCATTTCGTTTAAATTCGTTTGAACTCGTTCAAAGTCGTTTATCACCTCATTTATAAGGCCACTTTTATCGAACTCACTCCGTTTTAATAGTACCTTGATGGAAGGAATACCGAATTTATTGTTGCCCACCACTATTTGCTAGACGTGAAAGAGTTTTTCAAACGATTTCATGAGACAACGTCTTGTTTTCTGTTACCAAATTCAACCCAAGACATCGTTGAACAGACTTTGAGCATGCTTTTGTGGTGTTGTATACAAAATCCTTTCCAATTGGTGTTGTTGATTTCTTTCTTAATTTTTGTGATCAGACGGATTCGACCGCTGAATTCCATGTTGAAACGAACGAGTTGAAACGAGTTAAAACGATTTCAACAGTAACTCCAGCGAAAAATGAGTGGCAAACGAACGAATTCAAACGAATTCAAATGAAAAATTGACTCAGCCATCCTAAAAGACAATGGTTACTCAAAGACAACTTCAACATTATTGGTACCCTGTCCGTTTCTAAATAACATAGTAACCTTGTCCAATCTTACTTGGGCACCATAGCGAATTAGAAGTGATATAAAAAGAGGGTGAACACCACATTGACCGTTTAATCAGTTTATCAATCGTTTCTCTTATCCCTGAACCATTGGATCAGTCGCTGCAGACAAGATTAGACGTATATTAAATACACATATGTCTCCGGTGGGATGAAAATAATGTTTAATTCTCGTTGGAACTCGTTCAAAGTCGTTGAAACTCGTTTGCAAAACTCGTTTTTCGTTCGTTTTCGATAAAAAATCTCATTTTTGAGCGTTCGAGGTCAAATAATAATGACAATATAGCAATTTCTAATCTCAATATCTAGCCACCAGCATCCATGCATTGGCTTCTTCACCTGAAATGATGCAACGTTTTGTCACAGAGCCATTCTCAGAATCGTGCTGGTAGCGAGGCATTCTATCGTGTAAATGCCAATTCACAGCACTCGAAGAAAAACTTGACCCTTCTTCACCAAATGGAATAAAACCTCTAAATTCAGCACAACAATCCTTAAAGAATTTTTCGTTGGCATGATGAAACTGTCTCACTCGTGCATGATTTGTTGGATCGAAATGTATGGGCGCAAAAATAATGTAGAATGGGCACAATGTCATTGTTTTCACATGAAATTCCATTTGTTCTTTCTTTCGCTGCTTGGAATCCGTGCTGCATTCTCTCGTTTTCATCACTCCATTTTTGAATACGTCAATGAGATCATTCATTGTTGAGCACTCAATAATTTTCACTCGTTGCTGAATTTGATGTTGGAGGCTCATATCTTCTTTTTTCAACAGTTGAATAATATCATCTCTTGAAAAAGATTCGGATGATAGGGAAGTTTTTTCATTCGAAATTCTTCCCTTGACAGTAACGCTATTATTTTCAATTTCACTCTTTCCTACTGAACATATCAATGTAACTCCACGAGATTCCCAATAATAAAATTTCTCAACATTTTTCGTGCCATATCTAAGATCTGAATAAACTCTAAAACCGAAATTGGAAAATCTGCTTTCAATTTCAGAAATTTTTTCATAAAGCTGCTGAGTGTCGACCAACTTGCTCAATATTGGAATAATGACAATTTGATACTTGTTAAGGGAGGAAGGGACCCGTAATCCCTTCTCATCAGACAATGATGTAACACATGCTCCAATCACTCTTGATGACACAACTCCACACGTTTGAAATACAGGCTGTTTTTTCAATGATAATATTGACAGTACAATATTTGTACATATACAACTCGGTTATGACCAAGTAGGAATACTTACAGCTACTTGATTATCCACTTTAACTCGATATTGTATGTTATAGACCTCAGAGAAGGTCTTGGAATAGTACTGAAAAGAATGAAAGAATTTGGTATGTTCATTCAACATGTTGATAAATGTCATAGCAAATATTGTGATATGAACCATTATAAACTTGTACATAAAACCGTAACATCAACCTACGTGAGTGTGAGCAATGTTTACAAACGTGTTAATGTACGGCAGAGATATGTCAAATGCCAAACTGTCATCACAATGAGAAAACGTCCTCCATGGAAATACTCTATAGGTGATTCCATTAAATAGGTTGCAAACATTCAATAGAACATGTAAAAAGTTTGATTTCCAAATAATTGCAGAAATATAATTCAAGGCACAATTCTCACTGTCATGACAAGTATGAATTTCATATTGTAAATTTTCCTTGCTTCCATAAAACAATGGTAATTGTATTCCATCATCGCTTAAAACTTGTTGAAAATTCACAGCACGAGTAATAATCTTGTATGGCAACTGTGTATAGGATCTAATAACATTTTTCAAGTACGGAAATACACTCCATTCACTATTGGGTTTCAAATAAATACATGGGTAATTATTTTTCATTTCATATTCTTCGTAGATGTATCCTCGACTCGTATGAAACATTTTTGATTCCAACAAATGAAGAAAAGATTTTGGATTGAATGATGACAATGATGATGAGGATACAACCGCATTACGGTCAGATTCACTTTTCGAGGCAGTACTGGAATGGTTCTCTTGTTGAGGGTCTACAAAATCATCGAAAATTATAAAGGGATCTTGATCGGTTGCCTCTTCATCGATGGATTGAGATTTTTGAGAATAGGTGGTGTTACTATCCTCACCTCCCTCACCCGTGCTACTACTCCTCGGATGAGGATTAAAATTCGTTAAAGGTTGATCCCGCAAGCTCACAAGGCTCGGCAATTGAATTCTCTCCAGCTTTTTTTCATCAATGGCTGAGAGTTGAGTTTTATGAGAGGACGATAAATCATCAAGCCTTGTTATATTTTCTTGTTTCATTAATGATTCCATTTGTTGCCGTTTCAGATTTCGTTCCGATTGATCAAAACCATCATCCAAATGTTTTAGAATATTGTGGTAGAGTTCTAACGAGTTTTCTTTCCATACGAATAGACCATCAATGGAATATCGTTCATCGTATAATTCTAATGATTGAGACCAGCTTTGTAACCATGCTTGAAATTGTGTGAGCTCGAGAGAGGAGGTAGTGTTACATGCAGACATTTTTTTTATATGGCTAACAGAAACAGGACAATGCATTTCAACAACTACTTGAGGTTTCTTCAACGTACCAAAGTCATCAATGACAGTGATTCTTGATCAAAACGTTTCTTACGCCATTAACCACACAAGGGATGTGGAAGTGATAAAGATACCTCTTATCTTTGACTCTTGATATCCTCTTTTCCTTAACACGTCCTTCGTTTTGTTTTGTCCTTCGTTTTGTTTTTAAGCAATCTTTAGTTGTTGAATGTTAAGTGTTTCCAAAAAAAACATCAACATGTACAAATTTTCGTTCGTTATTCATACCAACCAAAACATCGAAGAGGGAAGCAAAAAACAAATTGGAAATACCATTAAGGATGACGGACTGTTTGGTAAAATCATCTTTTCACCTCATGATAGCAATAGAATTGAATGTATACAAATTGAATTACAGACTACACTGCAAATGAAAAACCAAAACAATACTTCCGACCTTGATATGCAACATAAATTGGAAGAATGTATGCTTAAAATTGTATGCCAACCATTTGTTGAGATAATTAAAGATTGGCATAGTGTTTCTTATGAAACTAATCCGCAATTGTTTATTCGTAGTCCTGGTTATGAAATTGAAAGATTTTCAAAAGATACATATCCGCACATCCAATCACTATCTGATACCGACAAGGTGTACGGGTTGTTGGCAGAGGCTACTGATAAGAGCTATTGGAAAATGCAGACGGCTCAGAAAATATTCAAAGCCGCAGATTGGGAGAACAAAAAGAAGTGGCAACACGAAACTTTTATAAATGTGAAAACAAAAAGCAAGGACCTCTCAAAGTTAGATTTAACTACTGAAGATGATGGTGCAATTGGTTCTCCATCTTCAACACAGAAAGATGTTTCTTTGGAAGTGAAAGGGGTTGCGTCCACAATCAGTATGAAGTCCAAATCTTCCACTTCATCAGCAAAATCAGTTAAGAGAGAAACCAATTATTATTCAGATCAGAAATCTGTTAATATTGGAGATTCTGTATCAAAAGCTACTCAAGAATTATCTACTTCTTCTTCATTGGTAAAAGAGGTTTCAAATAAGCTCGAGGAATTGCAGAAACTTAATAGCAGCCAAATTGAGGAAGTGAGAAAGGAAGTTCAGGAAATGAGAGAGGAATTGCAGAAACAATTCTCCAACAAGATCGATCTTAATAGCAGTCAAATTGAGGAAGTGAGAAAGGAAGTTCAGGAAATGAAGAAGGAAGTGAGAAAGGAAGTTCAGGAAATGAAGAAGGAGGTTAAGGAAATGATTCAAACACTTTTAAACACATTTAAATAAGTAAAGGATGGCCCTGACAAATCCGCAGCCAGAGCCTCGTAGTGGCACCAATGTCTGGTTGTTTGTCGATTTCAAATAAAGAGCAATGGTCTGCTTAGATGGTGTTTTGAATATTGGCTAACAATACGACAAAACATTTCAACAACTTGAGGTCTCTTCAACGTACCAATGTAATAAATGACTGAAGTAATTCTTAATCAAAATGTTTCTTATTCCATTACCGTCACGAGGGATATGGAAGTGACAAAGATACATCTTTGAGTCCTTAACTCTTCGCAATATTGTACAATGACAAGATCTCTAGAAACCATGATGATTCTAAGACATCCAAACCTTTCACTTGCTACAGCAGTGCAATTTGAGACGATGAAGGTAAATCCTCAAGAAGAACAAATGGTGTCTCATCGTTCCACATCAAAACATGTCCTCTGAATATCAAAGCAGTATTATGAGGTTTTCTTGAAATTAATATTATTTAATAGAATTTCTAACAAAGTAACAAGTAATTTAAAAGGTCATCCAATCACATCAATTATTATCCTTCGGAGTGAGAGAAACACCAGCCATGGCTGCTGAATTTTTCAATAAATCATGTAAAGTTGGTTCATATTTTCCGACCTTGTACATTTGTATCAAATCCGAATACTCTTTTAATGATGTAATATATTGTTCATAGAGTTGAGTCTTTCTATACATTTCCGTATTCGTTTTATTCTCTCTAAATTGTGTTTGAAAATATTTCAATGATTCCGTACTGCCTGTTAATTCTCTTGTCGTTCTCAAAATACGATAAATATTGCGATAAGTTTTCAAAACAGTGACTCGGGATAGCGATGATGACATTTTTTTTGAAATTTTTGAAAAATAATTACTAGTTGGTCAAATAAACGCATGGACAGTGATTATTAAAAAAAAAAAATAATTACTAGTTGGTTGTTATTAAGGTAATGTCAGAGAATTGAGTATTTGAAATTAACTCTGTCAATAATCGTTCAATTTCCTTATTCACTTCTCGAATGAAGAAAGCACTATCACTCCATGCAGAGGAGCATACTTTCCATCCTTTTGTGGCAATGGAACGATATTTATCAAAGCATGCAAGTCGAGTAATGACTTGTATGCTGTCAGAATGACCATGGTGGATATCAAAAAATGATTCTTCTTCTTCATCTTCAGAATTGGCACCTTCATCGTCATCACTCATGGAACTTGTCAAAGAAAAATCTCCCAGAACTCCATAATAATTGCTACCAGCACCGTAGATATCCCCACGATGAGTCACAAAATACGCAAATTCTGAGCCACACTCAATAGAAGTGACACAATTTCACAATCTGTGAACCGGAACCATCTCTAAGCCTCTTTTTAGTCAGCACAAAGAAGCTGCCGATTACCTTAGAGCCACTTGTTGAATTCAATCGTCTTCATCTTTCCATAGAAATGGAACTGCAGTTGGATTTACGAGAGGCGGAAATCATTCTTCTTGTTGTTTCTTCTTTGACTTTTTCTTATGCTTGGCTTTCGTTGCTCCTCACAAACATAAAAAAGTTTTAAACGGAAATTGGTCCTTTTGATTATAAAGTCTTACACTAGTATAGTTCTGCAACCTCACCTGCATGATTCAGAAACACTCGTGTCCAGATTTTTCACATGGGATCAAGGGATTTCACTTTTCGCGCCAACCCCATCGGTTTAAAAATTTAAAAACAAAAAATTGCAACAATATAGTCCACTCCTTTCATCCCTTTCATCCACAACACACAGCAATATTTCCAATTCTTCCCATTTTACACTCATACCATCATCATCATCAACAACAACATCATGATAACATCCTCGGAAGATACCCATCTCTTTGAAGGAGGAGAACAACAAGTCAATCAACAAATCAAACAATGGTTTCATGATTTCCTTCGGCATGCTCTCGTTGGAACGAACACCTCTTCCTATCTCATTGCTCCTTCGGGAAAGGAACCTCTCAGCGAACGTTTGAAAATTCAATTCTCTGATATTCATACCTCTCATAGCGTGAGTAGTGAGAATAATGGAACATCATCGAGTCCAATTCCATCCGCTCGTAGTGTAGTCATTGATTTTAGTCATATCATGAATTATGATATGGATATTGCCATGACGATACGGCAAGAATTTTATAGGTTTGAGCCTTTTCTTACTGAGGCATTGAATATTGTGTATAAGGAATGGATTCATTCACAATCATCGTCTTTGAGAATGAAATTGGCAAATTCCAATGATGTCAATGCATCCATGATGAGCATGGCCATGAATGAGAGTGTAGTTTTTGGGTCGTCATCTTCTTCTTCTTCTTCACCTCATGAAAATAATTCGACCATTCAATTGAAATTTGTGAATTTACCAGACATGTTACAGTACGTAGTTGTTCATGTTGTGATTCAAGAGTTTTAGGAATAATTTTGTGAAATTTTTGTAATTATTGAAAATATTTATTTTGCTTTTATTGACATTTCATTGATGAATGTAACCTCTCTCGTCTTGCTATTGTTGAAAAATTTCATTGAATCAGAATTCGTCAACTCCGAAGTGTACACATTGGTCAACTTGTAAGCGTGAGTGGAGTGGTCACACGATCCTCAGAAGTTCGTCCAGAACTCGTCGAAGGAATTTTCAATTGTGTGGAATGTGGTACAGTTTCCGATCCAATTCCTCAACAATTCAAATATACAGAACCATCCTCATGTGTCAACAAAACGTGTACCAACACCAAAAGATGGCGTCTCGATATGCATCACTCCCGATTTGTGGATTGGCAAAAATTAAAAGTTCAAGAAAATACTCATGAAATACCATCAGGATCCATGCCTAGAACTTTGGATATCATTTTAAGGAATGACTGTGTGGAATGTGCCAAAGCAGGAGATCGATGTCTATTCACTGGAACGCTTTTAGCAGTGCCTGATGTTGGAAAAATGTTTGGTGGAGCTCAAAGTCAACTCATTAATGCCAACAGTCGGAAAAAGGGTGACATTGAGAAGCAAGGTGTAAAAGGTATTAAGGATTTGGGTGTTCGAGAATTGACCTATCGATTAGTGTTCTTGGCCAATTCTGTAGAAGCCATCGATCACAACACGAACAATGGCCACTCTTCAAGCGCAACATCGACATCATTGAGTACGAATAATGGCGAACAAGAAACACATGAAGAATTTATGAAACGCTGTACAGCTGAGGAATATGAAAAAATCCTTAAAATGTCAAAGGATGTGAATATTTATGAAAATCTTGCTGTCTCGCTTTGCCCCAGTATTTTCGGTCACAAGAACATCAAAAAGGGAATTCTTCTCATGCTTTTTGGAGGAGTTCACAAAGAAACAGAGGATCACATTCAAATTCGTGGTGACATTAATATTTGTATTGTAGGAGATCCCAGTACAGCCAAGTCACAATTCTTGAAATATGTGGCTCATCTCATTCCTCGTGCAGTATATACAAGTGGTAAAGCTTCGAGTGCTGCTGGTTTAACAGCATCAGTCGTGAGAGACTCGGAAAGAGGTGAATTTACCATTGAGGCAGGAGCACTTATGCTTGCTGATAATGGAGTTTGTTGTATCGATGAATTTGACAAGATGGACGCGAAAGATCAAGTAGCTATTCACGAAGCGATGGAACAGCAAACAATTTCAATTGCCAAAGCTGGTATTCGAGCCACTCTGAATGCTCGTGCCTCCATATTAGCTGCTGCAAACCCTATTGGAGGTCGTTACAATCCTAGAAAGACCTTGAAGGCAAACCTTGGAATTACACCAGCCATCATGTCACGTTTTGATTTATTCTTTGTCGTGCAAGATGAATGTGATGCCGAAATTGATAAGAAAATTGCCGAACACATTGTCTGTGTGCATCAGAATAAGGGAGCTTCCACTCTTGACAAGACCCTTGACGGTGCAACACAAATTACTGTTGGTTCCAATACTGTACAGTACTCTCCTGAAGATATCAAACTCTATCTCAAGTATTGTAGAACATGTATACATCCACTATTATCCCTGGAAGCTCAACAAGAACTTGTGACACAATATAAGAAATTACGACAAAATGACAAGGTCGGTACTAACTCGTATCGTATCACAGTAAGACAATTGGAATCAATGATAAGACTTTCAGAAAGTCTTGCTCGATTACATTGTGAAAGTCGAGTCGAAGTGAATCATGTTCGAAAAGCTGTTGAATTACTGAAAACATCCATTACCAAAGTTGCAAAATCTGACATTGTATTGAGTGGAACAGGTGATGACGAAGAAATTAATGGAGAGTCACGATCGAGTATTCTTGCACTACGAGAGAAAAATCAACAAGAATCCACTCGAGAATTGTTGCGAAACTTGAAAAATCAACGACGAAAGATTGAGGCAGCTCTCGAATTGGCACGTGAAAGTCAATCCGAGGAAGAGCAAAAACTCGGCGAAATTGAATCGCAAGCTGATAAGCTGCGCAATAGTATAGATTCTGATGAAATTGATCCTGAAGATAAAGATACACAAGAAGAGCAATTAATTGAGCTCGAAAAGAAGAAACTTCAAATAACGAAACGTGTCACAGAGGCACGAAAGCGAGTAGTATTACTCACCGAGCAACTTGAAAAGGAAGTTGAAAAATCTCAACAATTAATACAACAAGAAGAGGATGAATTTATGAAAGATCAAGAAGAAATAGCATCACAAAAGCGACACACAAATGACGACGACGAAATGCAAGAGGAAGCACCTCATTCTGAATTCGATCCACAGACAACAGCAGCAACTGACACAACGAATTCAGAATTACAACCTCCTCGAAAAAAGAAGAAACAAACCAAAGCAATTTCAACAGAGGAATATACCACATTTTGTAATCGAATTGCTTCCTATGTCCAACTTCAAGAATCCTGTTCACGAAAAGACATTATTGAATTTTACATTCAAACACATGGATCGACACTTTCTACTAAAAAGGCAAACATGTTAGAACAATTATTAGACAAGGTTATTGACAAGATGAATAATGACAGTATTTTGATCAAGACAAATATTCGAAGCAGTTCCAAGACTAGTAATCGAATGGAAGATGTATTTATTAAGAATTCCAATTTTGAACCAACTCTTATGTAATCATCTTGTGTGAAATAAAATCCATTGAACAAGGTTGTTTGGAGTGGTATGTTCATACATGGCCACACCAGAATATAATGGGATATGTATAAAGTTCTTATTCCTTTACATACAATTTACCACTTCCACGTGGTTGTGGAAAATCCATAAACTTTGGCAAGTCATCATTCACTTCACACACACGATTTTCATAATTAATATGACGTTCAGGTTTAAAAAAGTATTCGTCAGTGTTTCCTTCCTTTTCAATAACGTCTTTCAATGGGCAAAATGCTTGTTTCATTTCGTCGTAACAACATGCCAATGTTGAAATGAAAGGAGCTTTGAGTGGTTTCTGGGCTACATAACCACCACATTCGGCACAATAATAACCTTCGAAATTTTCAGTAAAGACGGTGGTTTTGCGAAGAGAAATGTCACTGGTCCATTTAAATTGATGGTCTGGAATGCCAATAATGAGAGTGAAGGGAGCGGAGGTTCCTTTTCTGCAGTTATGGCAATGACAATAATTGCTAAAGAAACGAGGACCATGAGCAGAGAAGGTGAGTTTACCACATCGGCAGGATCCTGTTCGGATTTTGGGAGTGGTTGTTGTTGGTTGGGTGGATTGGTCTGTCATATTGTGTGCCTCAGTACCAATGCTGTGAGATTGTGGATTTGTTTTTGTGTCAGCTGGAAACAAAATCCTCGAGACAAAGTCTTGGCAGACGTGGAATAACTTCAGCGAATCACTAATTTGCCCGCATACCAAAAAGATTACAAAATGAATTTGATTGAAAATTATAAATTTACTTCTTTTGAGCAGCCTTTCCAGCACCAACCTTAGCACGTCTCTCTCTCAACAATTGTAATCTTCTGGCCTTCAAAGCGTATGGGTTAAGGCGGACCAAAGCCTTGAAGTTTCTCAATGGATTGCTTCTGTTTTGCTTCTTGATGGCGAATCTTTGAACGACCTTCTTTGGCTTCAAAGCAGCTTGAACAGCATCAGATTCAATAATTCTTGCGGAGTCAGTGTTGACAGCAACGGGTCTTGGCAAGTGATAAGTGGCACCAGATCTAAAGTGCAAAGTGGAAGCACCCTTCTCATTGTTGTATGATCCGAACTTTTCGTTCAAAGCGTTGAAAGCAGACTCAGTCCAGACAATCAATCTACCTGGGTGACCACCAGGAGCCAACTTCAACAAGTTCAATTGGTTGACATTCAAAACATCAACACCTGGCAAGTTTCTGAGAGCGAGAACAATTGGTGGAGTTTGAGTACCAGCCTTGGCGTTGTAAACAACCAAAGGACCCTTCTTCAAGGTGTATCTTCTATTTCTCATCTTACCTCTTCCCTTTCTCAAGGTCTTGGAGTCCTTAGCCTTCTTTGCGTCGGACAACAAACCGTGCTTCTTCAAGAAAGCAACAGCCTCCTTGGTCTTGGCAATGAATTGCAAATCATCAGTAACAACCAATGGGAGTTGTTTGACTTGTTCAACCTTGTGACCTCTAGCTTGGACGAGAGGAGTAATGGAAGAAGCAGCAATAGCTGAGGCAGTGGCATATCTTCTCTCATTCTTCTTAACAACGTGCATCCATCTTCTCCATGTTCTGGTTGGGGAGAACATTCTACCCTTTCTACACATGTTACCGAAGGCACCTTGTCCGGCTCTGTGAGTACCACCACCACTAACTCTAGGAATACGAGAAACAGCACGACCAGTACCCCATGAGATGGCAGAGTGTTGATGACCAGCATACTTGTGAACTCCGTATGGTTGTCTGAGATTCATTCTCAAAAAGTTGACCATGTTGGAAACAATATCAGGTCTGATTGGAGCTTGGAAGACATCTGGCAAAGCGACTTCCTTAACGACTTCAGCAGTCTTGGCGTTGAAGACGGAAACAGTTGGTCTTTGAATGGACATGGGTTTTGACTTATTTTTTTTCACGAGAATTTTTGAAAAATCTACTCAACCACTGTTCATTGTTTACAATGGAATAGAAAAAAATGGGCAAACTTCAAAAGACATCTTGAGCCTTGCTTTTTTCATGATCAACAACCTCGCGCCAACTTACTTGGATTCTTGATGAATACGAGACAATGACGAAATCTCAATGAAAACATGTCAACAGAATCTCCATAGAGATTGTTGTCACACAACATCACAACAATTTACGAAAACTAAAGCACCCTTCTATGATTGCCGCCAAATTTTACTGCCTTCCCAACTGAAAAAAAAACACTTGCCAGCCTTTCGCGACTACAACAACAGCCTCTATACCGACAAGTACTCAGATTTTCCAAAGAGGGTATTTGCCTTTTAATTAAAAGCCGTCATCAACACAAGGCCTTACATAGAAGTGTTTGGTGTAGCCACTAGAAACAACAACCAAACGTTCCGTGAGTTACATATCAGCAACAATTGATATTTTTCATTGATTCAAATATCTCTTCATCCAGCACGTAGCCACTCAACCTACTATTTGACAGCCAGTTAATATATTCCGAAAAACATGAGTACAAACATGCACAGACAAAGCTCATCGAGCAGTGGCTCCCCAGGAAAAAACTCTCAACAATTATTTAAAAAGGCCACCTCGCATGATCATCATACACTTACTTCGAGTCAACAAGAAATGCTCCATCGCAGCACGAGCGGAAAGACTGCTACTCAGGACATATTCTCTCTTGCCGTTGAAGATCTTACAGAGCTTCATCAAACCAAAAATCTCAAGGCCATTAATGAGCTCGGTGGCTTTGCAGGTCTTGCTAAAATTCTTCGGACAGATCTCAAGAAGGGAATTGATTGGGAGAAGGAGGTGAATTTTGAGGAAAGGTCTGCCCTCTATGGATTGAACATTTATCCAGAGCCACCTGCAAGAAAAATCTGGAAAATATTTATTGACTCACTGAACGATACGACTCTCTTAATTTTACTCTTCTTTTCTTTCATTTCCATGGTTTTAGGTGTGGCGTTTCCAGATACCGAAGATGAAAGACCCATTGGTTGGATTGAAGGTTTTGCCATTTTCCTTGCTGTTGCCATTGTCAGTATCGTGGTCACAGTGAATGACTACTCCAAAGAACGAAAATTTAGATCTCTCACAAGAGAATCAAAGAAAGTAGAGGTAAAGGTTATTCGAAGCGGCCTCAATCACAGTGTTCTTATTGACACCATTCAAGTGGGAGACATTGTTGAAATTGAACAAGGTGACGGCATTCCAGCAGATGGTTTGTGCATTGAGTCAAATCAGCTCAAAACAGACGAATCGGTCATGACTGGAGAGCCTGACTTGATTAAGAAGAACACTACAGAGAGTCCATTCTTATTGAGTGGCTGTACGGTGGCTGAGGGCTCAGGAAAAATGCTAATCACATGCGTAGGCGTTCAGAGCGAATGGGGACGCACTTTGCAAAGTTTAAAGGAGGCAGATGAAGATAAGGGATCCACTCCTCTTGAGGAGAAGCTTGATAAGCTCTCTGTGAACATTGGTAAAATGGGTATGGGCTTTGCATTGATGACACTTCTCGTTCTCATTTTGGGATATTGGATTAAAAAGCTCATCCATACCATGGAATGGATACCTCCTGCAGCTGCATTCAAAGAGTCATGGCAAGAACAAAACGTTGTTGAAGTGGTTAAATTCTTTGTTGTTGCCCTCACCATTGTCGTTGTAGCAGTTCCTGAAGGTCTTCCACTTGCAGTAACAATTGCATTGGCGTACTCGGTACGTAAGATGATGAAAGATCAGAATTTGGTTCGTCACTTGGCAGCATGTGAAACCATGGGTGGTGCCAACAATATTTGCTCTGATAAGACTGGTACGCTCACTTTGAATCAAATGCGAGTTACTCACGCTTATTTTGGTGGAAGGTACTTTGGAGATCAACTCTCCTCTCTCCTCTCTACCCTAAGCTCGAGTGCCCTTCAAATTTTGATTGATGGCGTTGTTGCCAACTCTAAGGCCAATCTCGTTCGAAATGATGACAACAAAACTAAAGAGTTTGCAACTCAAGGAAGTAAGACAGAGGCTGCTTTGTTGCTCCTGCTTGTGAAACATCTCAACCAAACCATTGATTCCTATAGAGAGAGACGTCATGATTTATTGAGCGAAGAGAGAGGTTGTCATTTGCAATTGCCATTTAGCTCCAAGCTGAAAAGAATGAGTACCGTAATTCCGAACCCAGATGGTGACACCAAATATCGCCTGTTCACTAAGGGTGCCTCTGAAATTGTTCTCAAACTTTGCTCTCGGTACATGAAAACCGATGGAACCATTGAAGAAATGAATAGAGACAAGGAGGATGAAATGATGAGATACATTGAGGAGATGGCCAATCAAGGACTCAGAACTATTTGCCTTGCATACAGAGATGTAAATCCTGATCGCGAATTCGCATCACGTCATGAAGAAATGGATTATCTCGAAAATTTGGACCCTGTTACTTTGGAAGAGGATTTAATTTGTGTTGGCATTGTAGGTATCAAGGATCCACTTAGACCTGAAGTTCCAGCGGCTATTGCACAATGCAAGAAGTCTGGAATTACCGTTAGAATGATTACAGGTGACAATATTCTGACAGCCAAATATATTGCAAGAGAATGCGGAATTCTTTCCAAGGATGGTATTGCTATTGAAGGACCTGAGTTTAGAAAAATGACCAATGACCAAATTGCTGAAATTCTTCCCAGACTTCAAGTAATGGCAAGAAGCTCTCCAACAGACAAGTATAACCTCGTCAAGTTTTTGAAAAAGGCTGGAAACGTTGTTGCTGTTACAGGAGATGGTACTAACGATGCTCCTGCGTTGAAAGAAGCAGATGTAGGTTTGAGCATGGGTTTATCCGGCACTCAAGTAGCCAAAGAGGCTTCCGATATTATTATTCTTGACGACAATTTTTCTTCAATAGTTAAGAGTGTCTTGTGGGGAAGGTCCATCTTTGAAAATATTAGAAAGTTTTTAACATTCCAGTTGACTGTGAACGTGGTAGCTCTCGTGCTCACTATTGTTTCTGCCATTAGCTCAACCTTTGTGAACGAGTCAGGAGGATTTAAACCACCTTTGAGTCCTGTTCAAATGTTGTGGATTAACTTGATCATGGACACATTTGCGGCTCTTGCCTTGGCCACAGAACCTCCAATCCCAGAGTTATTGGACAGAAAACCTTACGGAAGAAAAGAAAGTTTAATTACACCAAGGATGTGGGTGTTCCTTTTGGGTCAATCAGTGTTCCAATTGACTGTGCTCTTCACATTGTATTATGGAGCTACGAGTTTTAGAAATGGAGCATTTTCGTTTGCTCGTAACGATGATGAGACTAGAACCGTCGTGTTCAATGCCTTTGTTTTTTGCCAAGTTTTTAACGAGTACAATGCTAGAAAGATTAACTTTGAGTATAACATTTTCTCGGGTCTATTCAAAAGCGCTTGGTTCATTTCCATCAGTGGTATCATTATTGTATTGCAAGCTCTCATTATTAATTTTGCATATTACGACCCAACCTTAATTGCAACTGGAAAGAATGATGGGCTTCATGCTTCTCACTTTACTCAAACAATCCCTCTCAATTGGTATCAATGGATGTTAACAATGTCTATTGGCTTTTTGAGTATTCCTTATGGATTCGTGATCAGATTTGTGAGTAGGATGGTTCTTCGAGTGATTAGTAAGAAGAACACAAAGAATAGAATTGCAGACGAGTTTTCTGAGAGTGCCACCCCAGAAAGTGAATTGTAGTCAAAACGATGCATTGCTTCAAATAGAATAGGTGTTGAATGTAAGACGCTTGTTGAAACAGGATGACAGCATTAGGATTGGTTGTGTTAGCACGGACACAAACAGCCTTACTAGGAACAAGTTACGATGAAACAACCAATCAAGTGATCCAAATGATAAATAAATCTTCGGAGTTTTTAATTTAAAATCGATCGGCTCACAATAATTATTGTTGCTTCTTGGTTTCGTTTCTCTTCTTCACACCGAAATTGTAAACTCGAGACATGTTCACTTCAGTCGTCGTCTTTTGCTCCTTCAGATAGGCAATATCTTCATTGATTTCGCTTAGCTTTTGTTCTGCCAATGCAACATTCTTATTAAGTAATTCCATAGCTTCGTCCAAAGAATATTCGACCATAATATCGCAACCCAACCAGAGAGCAACACGATCAGTTTTCGGAATGATTGCCTCAGCAAAAACTGTTTCGTCGAGTTTAAAGTGTGTTTCAATCTTGTCAGAGGCATCAGTTTCATCATCTCCTTCAAAACTCTTCTTTAAGAATTTAACTGATTCAATGGTCTTTTTAATATCCGGAATTTTGACTTTTAATTGTTCACGAGCTTCATGCAAACGATATTCAAAGATTTGGTATTGTTGATGTTTTTGGTTTTGATCTCTATAGATTTGAGAGATTGTGTCTTGAATATCGGAAGAACCTTTCTTGTTGACCAATGCTTCAACATCTTCCTGTTGAGGTCGGAATGAGTGAATGATTGAATATCGTTGAAAATGTTAAGACATTCAATGATGATGCACAAGTTCGGGTTTGAAGTAAGAGTTTCATCCGTGCCAAACCGATGTGTAATGAAAAAGTTCCAAAAGAGCAAGAGAGAAAATTAGTGATGATCATCATGTATTGAACAATATCATCAACGATTCCGTCCGAATTTGTATCAATTTTTGTAAGAGTTAATAATAATAAAATCAGGAGTATGATAATTATTGTTCCAATCTTGAAATATCATCACTACTATGAATTACATACAATAAAATCAGCCTTTGGAATTTTTCTTGGGTTTTGATAATTGTCGGGGAAACCGTGCAAAAGGTACTCATTCACGTTTGATGATGACATTTTTTTTGTATGTTGTATTTGACGATGAAGAAAGCTTTCACAACAATCTAGGGATGGAAATGAAAGATACTTCTACATGTAAAACTAGCGTTGGTTTTTATTGAATTGAGTGATTGGATGGCCTCTATAGAACATTTCTTACGTCTTGCCTAAAAGTTATGAGATTGCCTGTGAATTTGTCACGATTTTTAGCTTCCAAATTCATCTCAACACCGTCCATGAGTTTATCAAAGGCTTCTCTCACTTTGGTGATCCTTTCAGGGTCATTTCCAGCCACTGAACTAATTATACCCTGCTTCAATGTTTCATAGAATGGAGGATTGAGTACAATGAGCACTAACATGGTTCTTGACAAACTCCACTGATTACCACACTCTTCTAAAATAATAATTCTGAAAAATTGAGAAAGCATGTTTGGAATGAGGTCAATATTTTGTTTAAGGTGACTGGCTAATAGCTGGGCATCTGGTGTATTCTTTTTCGCTTGAGTATAGTAGAAGGTAAAGAGATTGTCGAGTGCTGCACAAATCTGAGAGGATAATCCCAAATCTTCAATCGAGACACCTTCTTCGAGTGACTTTAAAATTTGCAAAAAGATTGGTGTTTCAAACTTGATAATGGTATGCGTATGTTCTTGGAATAGAGTCTCCATAAGGCCATAGTATGCTCGGCATAATTTTGGATAGGCCATAATCTCAGAGTATGGAATGCTGAGTGCCAAACGTAGCACAGTATTCAAAACTTCATTCAATGACGGATCCTTGTATAAATCAAACACACCAAAGTTGCAATACTTTCCAGCAAGACATCTCGATAAAATGTTCATACTTGTACAAATTCCCTTATACTTTTCGTCATAGGCCTTATCTCGGATGGGCACATTTTGTAAACGTTGACCATAGTTTGTAAGAATGGAGCTGGTTTTTTTAAAAATTAAAATTCCATGTGGTGAGCTGTAACTAAAACAAATTCTTTGGTTCTTGTTGAGGACAAAATCTGCCAAGAACTTCAGCAATGAATTCATGACGAATTGATTGTCATACCATACTTGAGCTGCCTTCTCTAAAATACTGCTATACTTGTCGAAAAACCAGTCAAAGAAAAATGTATAGGTCCTCTTGTTATTGCAACCAATGACAATACCTCTCAAATCACGACACCAGCCAATCAGGGCATTCTTGACTCCATCTTGTTTGAAAACTTCTGGGTTATCGATGGCATTGAGACGATCACTGACCGATTCGAGTGGCTTAATAAATGAAAGAAAATCATCTTCTGTATAGTTTTGAAGGAATAATAGCTTGCAGAGTGTCTTGTAGAAGGCAGTTCGTTGTCTCAGGTTGGTGATTTCATTCAGGAATGGGAAGTTTTCTGGGCCATGATTCAACAACAAGTATCGAGTAGTTTCAAGTTTGGATGCGAGTTTTGCACTCAAATAGCCAGAGGCAATATCATCGAATAAACTCATTGTTTCAGTAACAATATTGTCGATACGAGCCCATACTTTAAGATTACTAGCTATTTTTCCAATGAAAATGTTCAACACTTGAAGTTGTTCTCCTGCAATATTCAACAATTCGTAAAGTCTTGTAAATATCTTTGGGGTACTGCTATTTCCAACAGAGCCAGAAGCGTCTCCCAAATATGACTTTTTAAAACTTTTCATGAAATAGAGGAGAGAAAATTCCAAATGTTGCAAGGATGCATCATGCAAGTAGTCAGTGTGAGAATAATTCTTAATTCTAATATCAATTAAAGGAATGAGTCTTAGAATTCTGGCAGATAATGTACCGTCCAATAATTCTGCTTCTTCCACAGATAATGAACTGACATATCGCTTTCCAATAACTGAACCAACGATATACGTTAGCCAAGTGAGCTTTAGCTCTAATTCGTTTAGAGTTGGTAGTGGAATATTTGTGTTCACTGCTTCTATATACATTTGTAGAACTGGATCAAAAAGTTCAGTCAAATGCTGTCCTGAAACTTTGTAATCAAAGTGAATGAGTTGTGGTATAGCATCAAGCTGTTCATCGAGATTTTCCTTGTGTTCCAAAGGATTTTCAACACTGTCATCATTGGCGCACAATCTCGCATACTCTAATCTGGAAATGGTGTATTGCTTTGAAATCTCTGGAACATACTTGTCGAGATAGCTTTCGTGTTCTGCTTTGAGATAGGGTTTGGAGGCAACAAGTCTCGACCACAAGTTTAAAATGTAATAAACGCTTTGGTTAGACCATTCCAAAGACTTGAAACTCTCTTGAGAAAATGTAGCACTCAAATCTAGCCATTGTACATAACCTTTACAAATGACAAACTCGTTCAACTGGAAGTTGGATTTGATTCGTGCCAAGAGTCTGCAAAATTCATTATACGTGTCTTGATCATCAAGTCCAAATCTCGTTTTCAAAACTGCAGACATGCCATCAATAAATTTCGAAAGAAAATCCTTTCTCTCGTCATCGCCTGTAAATAATGACCTTCTCACGCTGCACAATAGCACAAGAATTTGCAAGACATCTTTACGAAGTTTTGGATTTCCAAGAGTTGAATATAAATTCCAAAAAAGTTCCAACGTGTCCGATTCCTCAAACAAAGGTCTCCAAGCTCCAGGTATCTGAATGGTTCCTACATCTTCCGATGATTCATCTGGAAAAATACCGACAAAGTCAAATTTAAGACAACTTAGTGTCAATTCTAAGGCTTCTTGACAAAGAGCCTCGTTGGCCTGAAGATTATTATTCATTCCTCCAATATTGAGGCCCATTCCACTCAAAGATCTCAATACATCTTTCAATGTAAAAAGAGAAGTTTCAAAAATGCCTCGCAATGCCAAATCTCTGAATGAGACTGCAATTTTACGATGTTGAGTTAAGCTTTTTCGTGTTGTTAATGTGTTCATTTCTTCAATGATGCTGTTTAAAATTCTGAGTCCAACAATGGAAAGTTGTGGGTTCGTAACTTGTATAAAGTACTTTTTAATTTGCTCGGGAAGATCTCGATTTTGTTGATCCTCTAGCCATCCCAATTTTGTTAATCTACCAACGAGTTTCAGTAATCCTGATGATACAAACTTGGGAACTTCAATTCCTCTCTTTGCCAGATAGTTTAATAAATAATTTCCTATTGTTGACGGAGTCGAAATAAGAGATGTTGATTTCAAATAGAGAATAATAGTAGTGTACCGGAGTGATACCATTAATATGTAGACATGGTTTTGTTTTCGAAATGCACAAAAATAATGTTCATAGTAACGATGGAAATAAAGGATTAAATCATTAAACAACATGCCAAGAGTTGTTGGACAAATACTCTTTTACAAATTGTTAAAACTTACTCAAATCGGTCTTCTTTTCTGCGGAGAAGCTATTCCAATTATTTGTAATCATCTTGGTAATT
This sequence comes from Naegleria lovaniensis, assembly GCF_003324165.1. NCBI lineage: Eukaryota > Heterolobosea > Eutetramitea > Acrasida > Naegleriidae > Naegleria > Naegleria lovaniensis. The sequence goes on along the minus strand of NW_025407875.1, from coordinate 49,512 downwards.
TGTGAGGATGCAAAAAAGAGAGCATGAGGATCTACACTTGCATCGAATATCATGATAAGCTTTGGATAATTCTCCAATTTTTGGAACATGTGGAGTTGTCTCTCCGCTTCTTTTCTATCGTTATCAACCTGGCCGTAAATGGATCTACAAAGAGATTCAAATTTAACAAGATCTTCCTGGGACATCATTTTCGTAGAGAGTATTAGAAGAGCGTGTAGAAGTCAGAAATTGAAACAGTGAGTAAAAAATACTATGATTCTTCAGAAGGATGAATACTATGATGATGATAATTTTGAATTATTGTGTGTTTTCGCGGATGGAAACGGCTTTGGGCCAAACACACAAGAAAAACAAAATTATTGCGGATTTGATGATGAAAAAAATATAAATTCGCCACTCGTTGCAAGCTTTGATGCTGAGTGTTGATTTGGGAGGAGAGCTGTGTTGAGTAGGTGTTGTTGTTGTTTGGTCCGCTCGAGCAGCAAATTGGCCAATGATCTTTTTTTTTCTTGGATTTGGAATTCTGTGTGGGCGCCAAGTTGAATGTGCCTTCCTTGTGTTTACGCTTCAGAATATCAAAGGACACCATCAAAATTCTAAATTTTGAAAGTTGAAACACTTCTTTGAGAGTGATCAAATAGGTGGTTGAATTATTTTTGATGTTAACGAAAGAAATTGATCTATCTCTTACTGGCATCAATATACAAGGACACTTCCTTATTTCCAAATTTCGAAAAGCCTAACTAAATCGTAATCCCAACAGATCAGTAGTAGAGACACCTGACTTGCCCCAAAGGTACACACATAAAAAAACAGTCTCACACAAAGAGCGAGCGAGAGGCACACATTGTGCACAGACTTGATCATCACGATGCTTTCGTACATCCTCCTTCGCAACCAACAAGTGCAGCAACTGATAACAATGTTTGCATGTCTGGTTGCTGCTCTTCACATCGCCCTTGTGTCGTCGTCATGTGGCATGGTCTCTTCCTCGCATCCACCCTCTTTTCCTGTCTATAACATTTCAAACCTTGCTGGTGGTTTTGAATGGGGTGATGGTTTTGAACTTTCCAAAGCCACTCTCGGGTCCATATTCGGAGGAATGACCTTGCTCGATCAACCACCACGTCGAGCGTTATACTTGACAGATACCAGTAATTCGTTATTGAGAAGGATTGATTTGGTGCAATCATCCATTCAGACCGAAATGAGATTCGAACCACCACTCATCTCATTACCTGCTGGTGTGCAACCTCTCTATTCTCATACAGTATTTAATACCAAGACTTTTGAAAGTTTTGTTTGTGATCGAAATGCTCACGTGATTCATAGAATTCATTCGAATGGAAGTGCAAGCTCAGTATTTGCTGGTGTGTATCATAGGTCTGGATATAATGGAGATTCCATACCAAGTAATTCATCATGGTTGAACACTCCAATGGCATTGGTTGTGGATCCAAAGAGTGGAGATTTGATTGTGGCCGATTCTTTGAATCATCGAATTCGTAAAATTTCTGCATTGACAGGTTTGATTACAACCATTGCAGGTACGTTTGAAATATTAATATCAATTATATTAAGAGTGACACATAACGATTCATTGGGATTTGACTCTTCATTCTTTCAAATTCTCTGTATTGTGAAAATATTCATGTCATCACCGTTTGTATGTTGACTCACAAAAAAAAAGGTAACGGTCAATTTGGATATAGTGGAAACAATGGACTGGCTATTGATGCAACTCTTAATGCTCCATCGTTTATTGCACTTTCACCGCTCACCAATGAGCTGTACATTGCCGATACCAATAATCATGTCGTTCGAAAAATTACACCGAACGGAGCCATTGTCACTGTGGCAGGAAGTGGCTTACCTGGTTATAGTGGAGATGGATCAGTGGCAACCGCTTCCGAATGTCGATTGAACTCTCCACAGGGAATTGCTTTGAATCCATTCAATAATGATTTGTACATTGCCGATACCTTTAATCATGTGATTCGAAAAGTGTCGTTTGAAACTGGTGTGATTACAACTGTGGCTGGAAATGGAACTGCAGGATTTAATGGAGATGCTTGGAGTGATGCAACACAAGCTCAACTTTTTGCTCCTTCTGGTGTTGCTGTAGATCCATTGAGTGGAGATGTGTACATTGCAGATGAAGGAAATTTACGAGTTCGAGTTTTGAATTCTCGAGCTGGAATATTGTTCACATTGGTTGGAAGTCGTGGAGTTTCGTATTTCACAGGTGATAATGTACCAGCTCTAGAAACCAATTTACAATTTCCGAAAGGACTTGCTCTCTCCAATGATGGCTCGTCATTATTTGTGGCTGATTCTTCACTTAATAGAATTAGAAAAGTTTCACTCACATCAGCAGATGGATACAATTTCATTCAAAGATTTGCTGGAAGTGGTGCTGTTGGTTTTGGATTGGAAAATGTCGAAGCAGTGCTGGGTCAGTTGACTCAACCTGGAGGTGTGTTTGTCGAATCGCATGGAAATGTATTAATTGCTGACTCGGCCAACAATCGAATTCGAAGAGTCAACATTGCACAAGGAACCATTCAAACCATTGCTGGAACTTCCGTTTTACATGGTTCTGAGACCATTTTAGAGAGTGCATTCTTGAGAAATCCATTGACTCTTGCCATTTCTCCTCTCACAGGCGACATTTTCATTGCTGATCTTAATAACCATATCATTCGAAAAATTGATATTCGCACTCGAACTATTTCCACGTTTGCAGGTACTGCCGGATTGTCAGGTGACAGTGGTGACCATGGGCCTGCCACTCGAGCACTCATTTCCTATCCGCGAGCAATTGCAATTTCTCCATTGACTGGAGAAGTCTATTTCTCATGCAGTTCCAAAGTGAAGAAAGTCTTGTTGAATGGCACTCTTGTGACTGCTGCTGGTACAGGTGCCTTCAATTACACGGGTGATCATGGGTTAGCTACTGAGGCAACATTTAAAAATCCAACGAGTCTTGCTTTCATGTCGAATGGAGATTTGTTAATTGGTGACACTGGTGCCTTTGTCATTCGTAAAGTCTCGGCCTCCACAGGAATCATTACCACTCTCGCAGGAAATGGGACCTATGCCAATGTTCGTAATAGTGGCGATGATGGAAATGCCCTGAATGCTCAATTTCGATCTCTCTCAAGTATTTCTGTGGGTAGAGATTCAAATTCATTGGAGGTGGTGTACGTGGTAGATAATTTGAGTGCCTTAATTCGTAAAATTTATCCAGTCGATGCCAATAACCAATACATGATTACGACGGTGATGGGATTGGGAGATTCCCAAACGGAGGGAGCTTCTGCTTCTTCATGGAAGTTAATTTCACCTAAAAGCGTGAAAGTGTCTCCCTCGAATGGCGAATTGTACATTGTGGAGGCTTGTTCCCTCGTTAAGGTGTCTGTGGAGGGACGAGTGCAAACCATTGCTGGAACAACGAAGATACCTACTGTAACATGTGGTTCTTTCAATGGAGATGGAATGGCTCTGACTCGAGTGTTTGAATCGTTGCGAGATGTGGCACTATTGAATGAAACTGTGTTGTATGTTTTGGATGATAGTCGACTTCGAGTCTTGACCATGTCGTTGAACGACCAACCCAATGCAATGATCATGGTATCTACACTGATAGGACGAGAGGGAGATGGAGGACCAGCACTCTTGGCCAAATTTCAACAACCCACTTCCGTATTTTCCACCCCTGATGGTACGATCTATATTGCAGATAGTAATCATCACAGGATTAGGAAGATATCAGCACAGACTGGAATCATTTCAACCATAGCTGGAGTGGGATCATGTTCCTCATATGGGGATGGCTCGGCAGCCACTTTGGCTTCATTGTGTTTACCAATGAGTGTAGTGGTCAATTCCATGTCAGGAGAAGTTTTTATTGCAGACACGATGAATCACAAGATTAGAAAAATATTCTCGAATGGAACCATTGTGAGTATTGCTGGAATGAATTCATTAGTTGGAACACCGAACGGAAATATAACAACAGGTAAGTATTTGTGTGTGTATGCTGGTTGGATGGGTTTCAATAAGGTATCTTAACACTTTTTTTCTTGGTATAATGGTTTTTATTGGGTTTGAATTTCAACTACTTTGAAAAACTCAAACCTCTCACCTTGTGTTTTATCCCTTACACGTTCAGAGGATGGAGTCGATGCTCGATCCATCCAATTGAATCAGCCCACCAGTCTTTTCCTTTCTCCAAAAGGTTCTCTCTATTTCTCTGATTCTCGAAATTATAAAATTCGCAGAATCACTCCGAATGGTCTGATTTGGACCATTGCAGGAAATGGAACTGCAGGCTATCAAGCAGCATCTTCTCTGGCCACTGAAACTCCCCTTAATGCTCCACAAGGACTTGTCATTTCACGACACACTGGAGAATTATTTATTGCAGACACGTACAATCATCGCATTCGAGTCATGAGACCCTATTGCCTCAATCATTGGCATTGGGACGCCGAGTTGGAAGAATGTTTGCCATGTCCGAGAGGCTACACAGGCATTCAATGCCAAGTTCCCATCTGTTTTGGTTTTCGTAACGATTCCAATTTGTCATGTAATCGGAATGGAATTTGTATGGCACCCGATACTTGCAAGTGTTTGAATCAATGGAGTGGATTGGATTGTTCCATTCTGAATTGTGCCTCTGTATCGTTTGATGATCCAACGAAATGTGTCTCTTCCGACTCTTCTTCCTCGAGTTCTCAAACCAAAACTGAAACCATTCCTCAACTAGAGAATCTCTCCTCGAAAACTATTAATTTCACCACTGACACGAGTGTGAAAGCACAATTTCCATCCACACTGACTCAACATTTAATTGAGCAAGGAGGTCTGAATCGTTCTCAACCCATCACTGTGTTGAGTTCGCTCTATATTCCACCAAGTCAGAGTCAAAATCGAACACAGACAGAGGCTCCCGTGTTGAGTTCTGTCTTGACCATTTCACTGTATAATTCACAGGGGCAGAAAATTTCGGTACAGAAATTACAGGAACCAATTGATTTGTTCTTTTCAAATATTCATGTTTCAGGAGAGTCCTCCTCTGCTATGACAAGTATTGAGCATGTAAATATTACTTGCATGTATTTCAATGAAGAAAAGAAGGAATGGGCAAGCGATGGAATTGTTTCTCATCTCCAAAGTTCAACACCCAACAACAACAACAATGGTTTCATCATTTCCATGAAGTGTCAAACATTCCATTTGACTTCTTTTGCTGTGATTGATAAGAATTTTAAAAAAGCAACTAATCAGGTGGAGGACCGAACTCCCAATGGCATGTCAGACACGACCTTAATTGCAATTGTGGTATCGAGTGTGGGCTCTGTACTGGTGATTTCCGTAGTTGTATTGATTACTGTTGTTGTGTTGGCAGTGTATTATAGAGGAAGGAAATTAAAGAGAGCCTCTGTGTAGAGAGTGTCTCAATAACAACTTAAAAATTCTGAACCCTTGCATGGATCTTCTTCATATGTTATAGGGATACGTTCACCATGACCTCCAATGAATGATTTATCGTAAATATATGGACTTTTCTCTACGTGTGTTCAAGCTTTAAGGTAAATAACGAGACACGAACTCGAAATACTACGCCCAAAATAGTTTTCACCAATTCTCTTTTTTTGTTCTTCTGCAATTCTTTAAAGTCACGTCGTGCTTTGAGTTGAAATTCCAATTCATCATTACGAAAATAAACTCGGAAGAATATCCTCTACGCGACGGCAACTTTAGCTGGCAAGTAATACATAAACCTACTTCTGTTCTCTCCTTATGTGATATCATTCTCTTCTATTGTTTGCTAAGATATCGTTTATGCATTTGTTGTGGACTTTTAATGTGATTGGATGGCAATAAAAGGAAAATGCCGCCAACACCCCTTTTTTACCGTTATCAAAAAAAAGTCAACATCATTAAGTAGAGGTATTATAATTCAACAACCGCACCCTATGACCGATAAACAACCTTCTGATGTCACCATAGACTTGATAAACCAGGTGATAGAAACAAACTCTGGTAGAGGGTTTGGTCCTGGACATTTTGAAGGCTTTCAAAACGATTCCGAACACAATTCTTTTGGGTGTCAAGGACATGGAAACCACTTGAACAGTCTTACACCTCTTCGTTGTGTTGAGCAATACTTGCCTGATCATTTGATAAAACATATTATTCACTTGTCCAATGATCCTACTATTCCTTGTACTACTGAAGATCCTGAACCCTCAGACCATATCAAAGCTTGGTACACCTCGCCACCAGCTGATAATGAGCACAATGATGATGATTCACATGATGACGAAGACACTATCATTCCATGTTCGAGTCAAGAATCTGAAGATGAACAGGATGACTCTTCCTCTACAACACACACAGCAAATATCACCGTGTCTGACCTATACCTATATTTGGCAACTGTTATTGCCATCATGCTTGCTCCTCAACCTGAGCTCACAGATTTCTTCTCAACAAGTGTATTCTTTGGTAACGAATTCATAAAAAGTATTTGGAGTGGCAGAGATCATTTCCTTTCAGTTCATAGAAGTGTTCGTGTTAACCCCCACTATTTAACCAGAGTGTTCAATCAAATTTCTTTGATAATTTGGAAACCCTTCCCGAACGTCACAGTTGATGAAACATTGATACAATTCACGGGCAGATTTAAATTTAAACAACACATCAAAGGAAAACCTGAAGACACTGGTATTAAGTTTTATATGATGGCCGACGACTTGTGGTTCGTGATAAGGTTGTGGCCTTACACAGGTCATCAACCACAAGTTCATATCTTAGTGATGGATTTCGTTTCCTTCTTACCTTCTCATGAGTACAATATTTGCACTGATTCCTACTTTGGCCACCACAAGACGGCCCTACTATTGAATTACCACAAATTCCGGTTTACGATGATTTGTCCCAAAAACAGATTAGAAGAAGAATGCAAAAACTTACTCTCAAGGTATACATTATCAAAAGGTGAATGGATTGGTGTCACTAATGGAGATTATGTCGCAATTCATTACAAAGACAAAAAACAAATTACTTTTCTTTCCAACATGGTTACTTTGAAGAAAAGCAAGAACAAGAAGAAAGGAGCTCCTAAAGTAAAAGAGCTCTATGAGAAGAAGCATGTGAACGTAGATGTGGCTGATAGATATGCACATATGTATCCCGGTTGCCATCGGGTCAACAAGTGGACTCAATCAGCATGGATGGGAATTTTCCGAATTGTACTCGCAAATTCATGGATTTTCTATAAGAAAGCCAAAAACACTGATATTGATTACAAATCATTCCTGATGAGAGTGGCTGTCGGATTTGCCCAAAAAGCAGGTGCTGATCTTGATGATGAAGGAAAAAAACTATATGATGCTCATATGATTCAAAGAGTGCATGATCGTCATGGCCATCATTGCCATCATTGCAATAAGTATCCAACACACACAAAGTGCTCACAATGTGATGAGTGGGTATGTGAGCAATGTGTTAATTGTGGTTGCCAGAATCCAAAACGATCACACACAAAATAACACCAATAAATTCGTTTTTACATATTTTTTTTCATCCGTCGCGTAGAGGATATTCAAATCATTTGATTTGATTGAAAAAAATGTTGTTGAAACACTCGCTCAAGGCCTCTGTTGCCTCATCATCATTGAAATTGGCAATCTCTTCATCATCCCCAACTTGTTTATTGGTTACAACAGGCAATCATGGATTGAAAAAAGGAATTAGCAGAGCATTCCATACTTCATCGATCATGACATCAGCAACAACCTCCGATGATACCAATGTACCCGTTTATGTACAGATTAAAGAATCCAACATTCCACCCTCTGTACATGCAAAAATTGGACGTAATTTACATCGGAAAGAGAATCATCCGTTGTGTATCATCAAGACAGCCATTCAAAGTCATTTTATTAAACAAGCTGAGAATGCCAATGGTAGGTTGTTGGGTGATGTGTTGTTCAGTGATGATGATGATATGAATTCGGAGAATATTTCACAAATTTCCCAATGACAAATACACACTGCATGGGAATCTGCATAAAATGTAATATTCACCTTTCCCATCACCAATAGAACCCCACAAAGTTCACATCTTTGATGAATTCCATCCAAAGGTCTCTACCAAACAAAACTTTGAGGATTTATGCTTCCCATCGGATCACATCTCGCGACAACCAACAGATACCTACTATTACGACAGCTTACATTTATTAAGAACTCACACAACTGCTCATCAAGTTGAAATATTGAAACAGGGCTATAAACAATTCCTTATTGCAGGAGATGTCTATAGACGTGATGATGTGGATGCCACTCACTATCCAGTATTTCATCAAATGGATGGTGTTAAGATTTTTAGCAAGAAACACTTTTTGGATCTTGTCAAGAGTGGAAAAATTGAGTTTGAAAGTGGAAAACCTTCATCGAACGCGAGAGTGGTACACACCGATTATAGTTCAAAATCTGCTGAAGAAATTCAACAAGCATTTGAAAATTATTGTATTCAAGAGTTGAAGGGAGATTTAGAAGGAATGGCTCGTGCTTTATTTGGAGATGTTACTATGAGGTGGAATTCAGAATATTTCCCATTCGTCGATCCAGGAATTGAATTGGAAATTGATTTCCGTGGAAAATGGCTCGAAGTGTTAGGATGTGGCTTAATCAAGAAAGACATTATGAAAAATGCAAATTATGATCTCTCCGAGTATGCTGGATATGCATTTGGAGTTGGGCTTGAACGATTGGCCATGATCTTGTTCGACATTCCTGATATTAGACTTTTCTGGAGTGAGGACTTGAGATTCCTCTCTCAATTTGATCAGTCATTGGCCAACAATACTCTCAAATTATTATCCACCAAATTCAAACCATTTTCTAAATATCCTGGATGTTACAAGGACATTTCCATGTGGGTCAATTCAAATTACAGCGACAATGATTTTTATGAAATTGTTAGAGAATTAGCAGGAGATTTGGCTGAAAATGTTTCCATTGTGGACGATTTTACTCACCCCAAGACTGGCCAGAGAAGTAAATGCTACAGAATCATGTATAGAAGTATGGAGAGAAGCTTGACAAATGAAGAAATTGATCAAATCCAATTCAAAATCAGAGAGATTGTTCCTCAAAAATTACCAGTCTCTCTTAGATAAAAAGTATTCATTTGAAAATTGTATTCAATTATTTGGAGATATGCCAAAAGCAGTTTGTTTCTTCTGCTGTGTCGTCAACATTTTCAATACATCAAATCACAAATCTCGGCATGGGCCTGAGCCTCATTGTATGTTCAAAAAATTCAAAAACTTGTGTCTAGTATCGTGTCAATAGCTTGGTCACAATATCCACATATCCACTACTGCATGGTTGGATGATTGGGATTTGTAGCAATAAAATATTGAGGTTGAAGTTGTTGTGGTTGCTGTGGCATAAGAACAGCTCCTTGTACTGGTTGAGTGGTGGTGGGAATCATGAAAACAACACCACCTGCTGGCTGGGGCTGTTGCTGTAACTGTTGAAGGGCCATCATTTGCTGTGCCTGAAGCTGTTGTTGCATGTGATTCAATCTCATTTGTTGTTGCTGTTGTGTGAGTGGTCTGTTGGCAGCTAATTGTCTCTCGGCTTCACTTCCATACCTCTCTCTAGAATTGGGCTTAAATGCATACTCGACAATAATCGGCCGACCTCCAATATATTGACCGTTCATGTACATTTTAGCAGCATCGGATGACTCGAAATTGTCATAGGACACAAATGCAAATCCCTTGCTTTCATTCGTTTCGGGATCTCGTTGAATCCGTGGAGTGTTCTGAATCATGACTCCAAATCTGCCAAATAATTCTCTCAAAATTGTTTCATCACCAATGCTAGGATCTAAATTTCCAATCCATAAATTGGCTCCGACATCTAAATTTTTTGCTGATTTGTCCTGATCATATCGATTCAGCTTCATTGGTCTTCCAAATAATTTAATTTGATTCATCACTTGAATGGCATAATTTGCGTCATGTTCATGTTTAAATTCTACAAACGCATATCCGGAATGAGTATTAGTAATCCGATCACGAGGTATTTTCACATCCACCACAGGTCCAACCTGCATAAATAATTCCCATAATAATTCTTCATCGGCTTGTTGATCCAAATTACCCACAAAGATTGTTGCTTCCTGATTCCGTTCATATTTCGCTCCGGCGTTGCCCGAGGCCGATGATGAAACCATTCCAGCTGCTGTGGCCATTTTTTTTTGTACTTTTTTTCTTGAACAGGAACTAACGGCGTTAGTTTTCAATTTGTTTTTCTGAACAGCCAAGAATGAAAAGAAGAATTAATAAAACCTTTGAGGAAATTCTAATTTATTTAAGCAACAACAACACTCAATGACTTTTCTTTCCTTCATCACTCACCTCCCAACTTGTCATTTTCAAATACAACTCTCCAAAACCACACGACATGGCCCATCCCACCACAAACTCGATCGAAAACAAAGTCATGGCCATCTGATCCTCCAACCACGCATGTTCCGGATAAAACACATTCTTCACCATACCAATGAATATTCTCATGACAAAAATACCAAAACACACACTCCACATTCGGATTGTAAATTTACGATGCGAAACAAAATCTTTGGCGCGCGCGGTTTCCCAAGCTCGATACACACAAAACAAACACCACACACCCACCACGAGAGAAGTCAGAGCACAAATGGGTCCCATCAAACTCGAGGTGAGCAGCCAGAGAGCAGCCGGAACGGAAATGCAAACACTGGTGAGAGTGAGATAGCCCATGAAACGATGCAAAGCTGGAATGGTTTTTCGGAGTGTTTGAATGAATTGTAAGGGAGTTAAAAAGAAGACCACTCCTCCCGGAACGACATGTAAAACGAAGGCCCAATATTTCAATGTGGAAGAGTTGTGGTAGGGAAGGAACCACTTTTCGAAAAAGCCTTCTCCTAGATTGGCTGTGGTCATGGTTTTGTGAGCTTGTTGGTTGGGAATGGACACACTGTAGAATCCCATGTAGAAAGCAGCAAGAGTCATCAAGAGTAACCCAATGGATAAAGTCCATGATTTGTATGGTGAGACGGTAGAAGCTGTCATTTTTTTTTCTTGATGATCTTTAGATACGAGATCCTGCAGTATGATCTTTAATATGGTTGGCATGTGACAGTTTGGAAGGTTACGTTCTTGAAATAAGCACTTGCCTTTTGGAGAATTTTCGAACTCTAGACTAGTACTTCAAAAAAAAGTATGATGTATTTTTCCAAAACCAAGCTAAAGTGCAAGAGGACATTAAATTGTAGTGTGAACTTCGTCCTTAATACTTCAAAAACACGAATTGGTATTGTGATCAGCCTGTATAAATATTTAAGAAAGTTTTCAACTACTTCTTTTGGAGTGCCATTAAATTATGTGTTTAATATAGCGTTGACCTTTGCAAAAAACGTCTCTAATTCTGATTTGCAACATAGAATAACCTTTTGTGAATCAATCACTCTTCACAAATTACACAATAGATTAGGACTTCCAGCCAAATGCAATTCCTTTCACTTCCAAGGTGAATCATCTTTGCAAATGTAATTCTTTCACTTGCTGTAAGCCTTCTCCAATTTGTACATTTCAATAAATTTATCTACAGATTTGGCAGGTGTTTCTTGAAGTTTGAGGAAGAAGTCATGATCTGGAACAACGTCACCTCCCATTCGATCATAACATTCACGATAAATTTTTCGCCATAATGCTGATGTCATGGAAACATCTGCGTGAGCTCTATGAGCCATGGATACCCGTCCCAATCCTAAATTTTCAATCAAGCTTCCTAATTTGTAATCTGGTTGACCAGGAAATACTCTTCTCGCTAATTTCAAAGTACAAAGCGTGTTGGCAAACAAGGGATGTTCTGAAAAATCGTTATATACTTGAGACAACGATGAATCCGCATTAATCAACTTGTGCCTCACAAATTCATTGAAAATCACACTCACATCGAATCTCACATTGTGTCCAACCAATAAAGAGGGTTGAGAGCTCAAAAAACTATACAATTGAGACATAACTATTTGAGGAGGAGGTGCCAAATCGAGCATGGCTTTGGTTATTTTTGTAATCTCTACTATTGGTTCTGGTAAAAAAGGAATGTCGGCATTCACCAGACTTGTAAACGAGCTCACAGAAGTACCATCAATAATTCTGGCTCCAGCAACTTCAATAATTCTGCACATACCAACATTTGTGGAGGTTCCTTCAATATCCACAATAACAATATTATATTTGGGAGAATAGGGATTATTCGGAATGGACTTTTCATTTAAAGTGATGGAGCTAGAAGCATGAAAATTTCGTTTGCAATGAGTTTCGGAAATAAATGGTTGAGTGATCTTTGATATATGTTTTTTAATAGTCATCCTATTGATCATCATCATCATTACGTGATGGTTTGAATGGTGCCAATCACGATTAAAAACGGTCGTTATTAATTTTCGCATTTTTTTTAACTTTGATAATTTGATTGGCGCCAACAAATTAACATGGTATGAAATTATTGATCTAACATGGTCGACCTGTTAACAAGTATATTCGAACACCAACTTCAAATGTAGAACCATAGTTTGTGATACAAATAAATCCACAAATTACAACTATTCATATATAATGTTCCTCATTTACTTCCCAAATAAGCATTATTATAGCAATGTTTCATTCTTTCTTGATATAATTCATCACTATACGCGATAACGTAGCCATTGCATTTAAGTGCTTCCAACACAAGTTCTGCATCGTGTTGATATTCTTCACTCGAAGCGTAATATAATGAGTAACCATTATTCTTCACCGCTTCCAGCAAGATTTCCTTGTCCGTGCAAATCACACTCCTTCCAATAACTCCAAGACTGTTGATTTTGACGGCTTGTAACATAAATTCTCTGTCGTTGCCAAATTCTTCTGGTGCCACCATCATAACATCCTCACATCCCATTTGAATCACCTCTAATAAGAATTGTTTGTCATTTAACAGATTCTCTGAAGCGTATTGAAAAGCGTCGTTGTTTTGATGGATAGCTTCAAATACAATTTCTCGATCATTTTGCAACATCTCATCAGCATGTTCAAGAGCAAAGCCATCTTTTCGAACTGCTTCCAAAACAACCTCTCTATCTTTTTTCAACTCTTCAGATGCAAATCCAAGATAAGATCCATCTTGTCTGACAGCTGCCAACACAATATTTTTGTCATTTTTCGAATCTTTAAAGGCATAATTAAGGGCGTATCCATTTTGATTGACGGCAGTGAGTACCACATCATAATCTGTCTTTAGTTCTTTTGAGACAAACTCCAATGCACAGCCATCTTTTTCAACGACCATGAGTGCAATTTTCTTGTCATTCTTTAAAACATCAGAAGCAAATCTAAGTGAATTAACATCATTCTGAACTGCTTGCAACACAATATCTCGATCATTCTTGAGTTCATCACTTGCAAATTCAAGTAAAAAACCAAATTTTTGAACAAGTTTCAACATGATTTCTTTTTTTGAGTAATCCAAAGAATCCAATGTGTCAAATTCAAGTGGAAATATTAATTTTAGAGCTGTCAGCATGAAGTCGTGATTCTTGAGTAAATATTTAGGTACGAATCGAAGAGCCATCTTATTTTGCTTGATAGCTTCAATAATAATTTCCTTGTCCGATCTCAACTCTTCTCTTGGATGTAAATAACTCAATGCTTCACCATTTTGTCTCGCAGCAGCTAACACAATTTCTCTGTCTTGCTTTAGAGCTGTTTTAGCATAGAACAATGCTTTGCCGTTCAGTTGAACTGCTTTCAACACAAATTCCTTGTCATTTTGAAGATCAGTTGAAGCAAAAACCAAGGCCTGTTCAGCGTTTTTTATGGCTGCCAATATCAATTCTTTATCATTGCAATGGCAATTTGCAAATCTTATTTCTGTTGACCCATTGAGTTGAAGTACTTTCATTACAAACTCTCTGTCCTGTTGTAACTGTGTTGATGCATATTTCAAACCATAACCATACTTTTTAATATGATTCAATACAAATTCAGGATCATTCATAAACTCTACCGGAAAGAAATTCCTATTTTCCAATTCTCTATTCTCAAGCCATTTCTTCTTTCCGATTTGTTGTTTGATAAATGTTTGTTTCAAAAACATTTCCAATCTCCGAATATGTTGTTGAGATGACTTGTTGATTTGGTCGTGATGACAAAGAGGTTCAGCCTGAAACAAAACTAGGACCACATCATGATAGGACAAATTCTGGCTGTGATTGTTGTACATGATATTTTTTTTAACATTTTCAAATAAATATTTAATTTATTAAAATAAATATTTAAAATAAATAATAAATTTACCAAAGTTGGCAACAAGAGATGTTAAATTCAAGAAAAACATCAATGAAGGAACAAAAAGATTAAAAAATTATTTACTCGTAGATCCGGAGAGATGAGAACTACTTGTTGTTGTTGTGAAATGAGGAAGAGTAGTGGTTGTCTCCTCTCGAATTCTTGATGACTTGTTTTCCACATTTTCCAAAGTAATGGAACGCAATATTGGATAGAAGGAAACATCTTGCCTCTCTAAACAATTACTGACATACTGTTCTGATCCAGTATATTCTGTTTTTGGTTTCGTTTTCAAATAAATTAGGAAAAATAAATAATTCCACATATTATGTTCCTTCTTGATATGATTGTTAAAAGTAATTCCTTCGTTTGCTTTTTGATCAAATCTCGATCTCACAATGTCACAAATAAAACACTTGTTTTTCACACGATCTTCTGTTTTTTCTCGATTTTCTCTGAGCTCTGCAAAAGAATCCAAAATAATACCGAACACGACTTCGAATAGCACGACAATGACCACTAAAATGAAGAGCATGTTAATGACCTCTCTTGCCCAAACTCCCCAACTTGGTGTGAATTGATCTTCAAAGAATCCTCCCGTTCGCAATCCATAATTGAGCGTGTTTAACATACAATCAGCTGCAGAGTCACATAAAAATTGTCGTTCAGTCGTTGTCGGTGGATTTGCTTCCAAAAAGAAAGTTTCTGGAACGAATGCAAAAATCATCAATGAGAAGAACCAAATTGCAACAATCATGAGTAAGCTTGTCAATACGAAACGTTCTGCCGTCGTTTGAATACTTCTCACAATATCGTAGAGTGTTTCAAAACGAACCACTACTTCAAACAAGTGAATTGAATAAATAATAGGAGTTAAAAAGAGACCCAATACTGAAACGACCCAATACACAACTAAAAACCAAATATAAAAATCTTGAGCTAAATATTTCAAATAGGATTTGTAAAAATGTTTGTCTCGCGGCAAATCTTCCCATTTCTCTTCCATTTTCAATTTGAATTTTTTCTTAACTTCCAAAGTAGCTAAAAAGTAAATATAGGTAATAAAAAGTAATGTGGTGGTTAAAATTTGAATGACTCCCAATATGGTTTGTACAATATCTAACCATTCGGTTTTCCAATCTCCTTCATAGACAAATGTTCCAGTCGTGGCATCATTGGGATCACTATAACCAGGAAGTGGAATGTCTCCTGGCGTCACAGAATACATTTTCTTAATTCCAAACAAGACGAATAAATTGATAATTAAGGCAATGACGAAACTGAGCATTTTGATTCGTTGCCAATTTTCTTCTTTCAACAATCTCCAAATAAATCCTCGAATAATTTTCCAAGTACTTGTTTTTTCAGGTGTTCTTTCAAATTGTTTGTAATGATCAATTTCAGTATAGAAGGTGTGAGTTTCATCGAAAAAGTTTCGAATCTTTTCCTGAGCTGTATACTCTTCAGAGTTTACAGTGTTCACAAAATTCTTTTTAGAACGATCGGATAAAAATCGACTCTCTTCTGGAATACGATAATAGACATTTTCGAGAGTGTTGTTTCTTACAATTTCCATTCGACCTGTTTGTTTTTCGAGCGGAACAAGGTATCTTGCATATTCAGGAGATTCCAATAATTGTGTAATTCTTCGATGACTCGTTTCAGCTAATTGTTGTGACTTGGAAACATCTTCAATATGAATGCGTTCAAAATCAGCCAAAGTGTTCAACAAGAAGTAAATTTCGAATGCAATTTCTTCGTGTTGATTGGTAGCGAGTGTAATTCTTCTTGCTTTTTCCTTATTGAGTGCCTTATCTCTGAAACCATCATGAGTGACTTCGGATTGAATACGGGAGGCCATCTCTTCTCGAGCGCCAGTGTTGAGATCTAATTTAGGTAGACCCTTTTTTCCTTCTTCCAAAAAGTCATTGGGAGCAAATGAAATAATGCAACACTTTTTAGCCAACTCAATGACATCTGTGAAATTCAAAGAATCACGCATGATCATGGCAATTTTGTGATTATTACTTCCTTCTAATAATGAAGTCAAGCAAATAAACATGGCACTTTTCAACTCCAAGGTCTTGTCCAGTGTTAACACATTTCGATAATCTTTGGACAGAATTTCATTGCATACAAAATAAAATTTTGGTGACATTCCAATCACTTGTTGAGTGGTCAAGCATGGGCCTTGAACAAATTCAGTTAAAGAATCAAAACATTGAATGGCTGTTTCAATATTTTCACTGGTAATGTCCTTCTCGAGTGCCACAATAAAATTCAAACATTCTTCAACAATATTCACACTTTGAAGGTTATACTTTTGTTCTGCCAAATAATGTTGCAAATCAGCATTGTGACCTTCTGTCATTAACTGAAGAAAACGTAAAATTTCCTCAATATGTCCCTTTTCTTCGAATACGTCTTGAGTATCATCGCCATCGTTTTGATGATTGTCAGATGAAAAATCATCAGTTCCAGTCCCACCACCACTACTACTACCAGTGCCTCCTATCGAGGAATGCTTATTTCGATCGGTGGAGGGTGTAGAGACGGATGTTGCTGCATTGATAGTGTTCAACGCTGCAGGATCTCCTCTTGCCCGCAATTTAAGAGCTCTTGCTTGCTTGTAATCTTGTTTCTTTTCTTCCAATCTCTTATGATAAGCTTTTCTTTCTTTAATTTCATCAATGGATAATCGAATTCTGTCACGAATGGAAAGGAAGAATTTCTCAGAACCACCTCTCTTGAACAAGGTATAAATATAACCTTGGACAATATTGTTTCCTTCAAAGAGCATTGCAATTCCAAGCTCAATTGCAGACTTTACAATTTTATGATCATCCATGCAAACCATTTCAATAATGAGTTCAGGAATTTTCGCTTTGGTCAGATCATGATGGAATTTGTTCAATTTTCTCAAACGTTGTTCTGGAGAATATTTTTCATCACCTTTTTGTTGAGTGTCCATAATTTGTTTTAACATTTCGAGAGAGTAGAGTGTGACATTGGTCATTCCTGTTCGTTGACCTAAACTGACCAATGATTTGTTACTCTCAGTCATGTTGGCAGTCACGTTGAAATGATGAAGTTCTGGAATTCTACGAATGACATTGACAATCATATCCAAATATCCTCTATATTTTTCATAAAGTAAAACTCCTAAATTTGCAAAATTCGACTCTTGTGTGAGAATGATGAGAAAGTCAGAAACATAGAGTTTGTACTTTTTCATGTATCTTTCATCTTCATCTTCCTTCTTGTTATTGCCTTGTTGTTGTTGTTGTTGTGAATTCAATTGTTTGAGTCTCTGATGCTGCATCATGTGTTGTTTAAATTGAGTAGCTTTTGAACTGGATGCTACTTTTAGGAATTTGAAAATTTCTTGTGTGAATTCTTGAGGCATGGACTTGTTTTGATTTCCTCCCTTACTGACTTTACACATGGCTTGTAAACACTTGATGACTGCTTCTTTTTGAGATGTTTCTGTGACATGATCATATAAATTGAATAAACTTTCAATGAGATGTTTGATTACTTCCAATTGTTGAGGTTCACATGAAAAATCATTGGGAGGGAATCTCAAATGGAAATAGTGATGAACAAATGGAATCATTAATTGGAAAATGTACTTCAAGTCCACATAAAGCTTTTCATCCTTATCAAACGAAGTTAATGATGAGTCATCTTGTCCATCAAGAGGTTTCTTCCATTTCAAAACAAAGGAAGATTTAACAAGTTCTAAAGGATTGGAATCTTGTGACTCGGTAGTCGTTGTTCTATTGTGAATGGAAGCATTACCAGCTGATTTCGTAGGTGCATGATCGGTAGGAGTTGAAATCGAGTCGAGTGTAATTTCAGTGCTTCTTCTATTCAAATTTGGAGAAGTGACAAATAATCCCAACTCTCGAGTCATTTTGGCAATGAGACGGAAAATAGGTGCACTGCTGGACATTTGCTTTTCATCTTGAACCTTATCTGCATTGATGTAAACTTCATCGAGAAAACGTAGTAAAGGATTTCTCAATTCAGGAATTGTGTTAGGACTCAACAATTGTTTTAAAATATCTTCCATCGAAAGTAATGATTGAAGTTTCACCTCTGCGACATGATTTCGACCGTCACCACATTCTGCCAACAGTGACAACAATTCAATGTGATAACATAAAATTCCATCTGGTTGATTTTCATGTTCTAAATTTTTGATTCTCTGATCTCTTTCTTTGATACCTTCCTCGTCATTAAAGAGAACAATGACATCCTTTCTACGATCTAATAAATTTTGTGTCACCAATGATTGATTTCTCTTAATAGGATTTCCTTCCGTATTGTTCAAAATGATTTTTAAAAAGTTCAAATATCTAGGTTTCAAGCCATGCTCTGCCATTAAATCAATCATTGTTCTCACATGCTTTTCTTCAATCATGCTACACAGTCCTCTATTGTTTCTCATAATTTCACAAAGAAGAGTGGATACTCCCAATTCTTGTCCAATTTTGGACATGAAAAATTCCAAGTATGGAAACAGAATAGCTTGATTCTCGTTATTCTTTTTCACAAAATTAATTAAAAATCGAACGCATGATCTGTGAATTCTTCCTTGACAGCGATTGTCTGCGAATGTTTTGGTTAGAGTTTCAATGGCAATTTCGTGACCAATCAAATTTCTCAAAATTCTTTGAGTACGAGAACCATTCTTTTCGTAATCTTCTTCAATGCGTTCGAAATGTTGTTGAATGAGCTTGGAATAATCTTCAAGAGAGCTTCCTGATGCAAACTGAGCCAAATCAATCAAATTCTTAATTTCTTTAAGAATTTCAAGAATATTGTCGTAACTTCGAATCACAGTAGAAGAAACAAGTAATTCAATTTTTGGCAACAATTCCTTCAACTCTTCCTTCTCTCTGTGAATACGAATCAAGAGATTGAGAGATTTCACAGCTAATTCTGCATTTTTAGATTTTGTCAAATCAATCAAGACCTTTGTCAGCGTCTCGATAGAAGCACTGTCATTGAAAATGGAATCTTTGAAAAGTGAATTTTTCACAAAGTCTTGTCGTTTGTCGTCACTCACACTCTTATCGCTCACTGTAAAGCTGTACTTGAAATTGATCAAGAAAAAGTCAACACGAACATTCAACTGTTGTGACTTGATAATGTCAAAAATATTGCAAACTTCTTGTTTGATTTTGGTGGTAATGAGTGTCTGTTCGTTCTCTTCATAGATGGCATCAAGAGCTGGCTTTCCGTTCAACTTGTCAGAAGAGCAATCTAACACTTTCAATAACTCAACGACCACTCTGTGTGTTGGATAAATATTTGACAAATCAAACATTCCAAGTTCAAACATTTTTCGTGTCATGAATGTTAAATTATACATGAAAATATTCTTTTGAATACTGGTAATGTCATTTCCACAATCGAGTTCATAATTTTCTTTAAAGAAATCTGTCAAAAAAGATCTCAATTCTTTGAGTCTCTTTTCATCTTGATTCTTTTTCATCTTTTCAATTTCTGTCCATTTTCTTGTAAGTGACACTGTTGGATTGGTTTCATAGGGATCGACATCTAAAAAGCAATTCAGTAAGAGTGTACAAAAACTCGATCTCAACTCAAAGGTCAATCGCTTATCTTTGATACATGCCAAAACAAGTTCATAGGTGAATTTCTTTTCGACATATTCAATAGCTTGCTTGTTCCGTCCCAAACACAAGAGTGAAAATAATTCAATTTGTTTCTGGAAAAAGTATAACAACACGACAAAGTCATCCTGAACATCGAACATGGTCGAACTATTGGCAGACATGATCTGAACGAGAGCTTTCGAAACAAATTCTGCCAATTCATATTCTGCTCCATTCACTTTCATGCAAATCTTTGATTTTGTGTTTTCGTCTGCAAAATACGGAAACATGAGAGCGTTATTCACACGTTCATCTTCAAAAAGTAACTTGGTAATGAAATTTTGATTATTCTTAATAGGTCTATTACCACACGCACACAACGCACTCAAGAATGACAAGTAAATAGAATTCTTTCCACTCACATATTGTTCATCTGCTGCATTGGTATCTCCATCTCCCAATTGAATTTCTTCTTGTTGCTTGGATGTTGAGGATTTTCTTGGAGAGGGACTTCCCGGAAGTCTTGGACTCAATAACTTTCTTGGAGATGAGAGTGGTTCATCGTACATGGTCATATTCTCTTCCTCATCGACGAGAAGAGTCACAAAGTACTTGATTTGTTCTTTTGGCATTCTAACAAGTAAATTGTAATTATTTGTTAAAATTTCAATTAAGGCAACACTTGCTCCGACATCCAATTTGATATGTTGCTGAATTTGAGTAATGTATTTGGCCATGTATAATCCGTTTTCAGTATTCAACTTGACTGATTGCTTAATTACTCGATATAAATTACGAATCAAGTAGTGATAGGAAGCCAAATCAGATTCAGTCCATGCAGAATCACTTTGATGTAAAACAACCTTCAAAAGTGTATCACCAGAAGAACCAGAAGAAACCATTTCTGGAACTTGATCGACCAATTGTTCAATCAATTGCATAATCATGTCAATAATTCCACGCTCACGAAGAATGTTTTGTCTACTCTTGAAAGGAATTCCTTCTCTTTTCAATGGATCTTCCTCGTCAGAATCTGTCAAGAAATAAATCAATTGTGAAATGGCTGGTAATAGTGTTTGCATGAGAACCTTAAAATCATCTGGTCTCTTGATCACTCTTCCTTTCACTTTCTTTGAAAAACTCTCAATCATTGGAATGATACTTTGTACAAACAATAAATCTTCCAATTCTTGTTGTGGGACTCGATAGACTGAAAAGACATCTTGTTCATATAATACATTGGTGGAATAGAGAGGATAGGTATTTCTAGCGCCACTCTTTTTAACCTTTTTTTTAACATCGGTCTTTGTCGTGACTGCTGCTGACTGTTTGTCACTCACAGAATCGGTTTCATCCGCTCGCATCAAACTGGAACCCACTCCACTCTCACTATGAACACCATGAACCCATGTTTGTGTGTGTGCATGTTTAAGACGGAAATAGCTCTGTAATGGAATTGGATAAGTATGAAGAGTTGAAAGTGCTGGATCGTGTTGTGCTGCTGAAGATGCTGATGAGGCGTCGTGAGGTAGAATGATAAAAGTGGTATCTTCAGAACCCAAATCATCCTTCACAGCTAAATGCAGAGAGACACCAATTTGTTCCTTTTTCACAGAGCTCAGTAATTTTTTCTTCAATAATCTCCATAAATGATCGGTTGAGTTGAGACTTGAAGAAGCAGAGGGAGTTGAGACAGAGGAAGAAAGAGAAGCACTGCTATCATTGTAAACAGAAGATTTCGAGAGTGGGTCATGGTGTGAATCTTTGTTTTGATCTATGACAGCTGGTTTTGTCGTTTTTTTCACACGATTGGAAAGTTTGGAAAAGAATGCACCAGAAACTCCAAATTCATCGTCATCTTCATCCAGTGTAGAATCATCCAACAGCAATCCAGAATCATCTTGATCACTTTGCAAAAATTGTCTCGAATCATTGGTAGCATATAAATACTTTCCTGTTGAAATGTGTTTCAATCGATACTTTCCATACCACATTAAGGCACCACCTCGAGTGGGGTCCAACATTTCAACTTCCCACAGAGTATCGGTTTGACTCGAAAATTTGTCAATGATACTTGGAGTTTCATTCACTTCATTGGATTTTTTGGACTTGAAAGGTAAATTATGTTTTTCACCTTGTGAACTACTTCCTGAGGAATGAGAGTGAGATTTCGAATGACCAATGCACTCGACACGTCCAGATTTTGTATTCACTGTGAGAAAACTTCTCAATTCGGTATGAAATAATCGAATCACGTCACCTGCTTTCAAAGTATTTGAATTCACTCCCAAATATTGAGAAAATAATCGAATTCTCCAATTTGTTCTCGAATATGAAGATGTGAATGAAGTGCCAGGAATCATGTGAATTTCTTTTCGTGAGTCTTCATCGACTGTTAATTGAGCAGATATTGAACTCATTTGTGAATTAGTAGATAATTGAGAGGGTAATAATTCGGAATATTTAAATCGACCCAAATGAAGAAACGTGTTGCTTTTCCTGTTATAAAATCGAACTTGATCACTCAGTTTGACTGCATCTCCTTCAGATCTAAACTTGTAATAGGGTAGCACCAAAAAATGTGCTGTTGAATTAATAGATTCTTCTGAAACAAGTGTTAACTTGAGACAATCTTTTTGCTTTTCAGCTTTTTCTCTTGGATTTACACACAAATATTTCTTTGTTTTCAAATGCATTAATTGAATGGGTTGTCCATATAAAATCTCTCTTCCCATATTTCTCTCCGATTCAATCATATTTTGTTGTTTTTCACGTTCCATTTTTCGTTCCAAATCTTCAATTTGAGCTCGTTGTTCTTCTGTCAGATCCAAAAAGTGAAATTGATGCGAACGAATAAAAGTTTTCACAGAAGCTGCTTGTCCAAAATTGGCACCATGTGAACTCGATAGCACACGATTCGAGTGAGTATCTCCACCCACAACACTCTCACTCATTCCAAGTGTTAATTGTGTACTACTTGTATTTAAATCACCCTTAATAATTCCAGTAAGTGAAGCATTGGGAGGAACAATACCAGCAGGAATGGTAGAAGTCGTTGCCGATGTTAAATTATTACCATTTGTGACATTTCCAGAAGGAGATGATGCATTTCCAGCTGCTGTTGTGGTATTCACATTCGAAGACGAAGCGCCTGAAGTGGAAGTTTTGGTTTGATTCATGGATTTGATTTTGAGATTGAGTTGTTCGATTTTTTGATAAAACTCTTTGTGTGCATTGTAGGAATATGCTTGTTGAACCACAAAGACACAGGCTGTTGTTGTTGCAAGTGGTTATATATGGTGTATATGGTGTGTGTGTGTGTGATCATTTAAAAGATGATTCAATGCATTGATGAAATCAACAAATCATGATTCAAAACATACATTTAAAATTCGAAGGTAAATTCTCATCGGAAATGTCTTCCAAACCACATCGAGCATTGGAGGTAAATCTATTGATTCATCATTTTGTAGCAAGGCAGTGGTAATAATAAAAGAAGAAAATGTTTTGGTCAACAAACGTTTTTCGTAAGGTGTTTTGAATACAACACCACAACAACAAAACATTTTTCCAAATTCATAAATTGACATTAAAATTTCACATTTTTTTGTTTGTTGAAATCGAATCGTTAATTGTTCACATCACAAAAACAACATACCCCTTCACACTCATAAAACCAATTTCATCAGACATGTCATCCGACGAGGAATGATTTCCGCCACTATTATTATCATTATTTTCATCATCTCCTTGATAATAAATTGAAATTAAATCTCCAACACACAACGAACGTTGATTTAACGAATGTTGATGTTGAATGGCCATTCCAAATTTTCCTAGGGAATGAACAAGTCCTCCTGAATGTGTTCCGATCGAAGAAGAGGATTTCGAAGCAATACTTGATTTGGCATTTGAAGAGGTTGGTGTGAAAAGAGTTCGAAGAGACGAGGATTGTTTCGTGTTGGGAGGTGAAGAGGTGTCGTTGTTGGAAAACATCCCTTTGTTGCGACTGGTTTGAAAGGAATTGCTTCGAGTTGAAGTCTACGAATCGCAGAGTGATGACAATGATGGGATTTTTCTTTTGGATGTTTTTCATGGCATTGACGTCTGATAAAATGACACGAGACAGGAGTTTTCTTGTTTTGCAGTTCAGGTGACACAAACACCTTAAAGATGGATCAATACATTTCTCTTCAGTTGACGAATTACTTGTGTCATCAGTGATCATCGATGCACTCTTTTGAAATTGGCCAATTCCATTCTTTTTTTAATTTCAGTGTTCACATTTACAAATATTCAAAGAGGATATCATGAAATTTTTGTTCCTTGTCATTGGCACGTTGTTTCAAGCTGCTCCAAAAGAAATTAAGCATTTTAGAGGGATGAGCACAACTCTTGAAAACAACATATTGCCAACCACCTCCCCGAACGTCGTTGAACTCTGCTCCAAGTGGAACTCGTAATTGATAATTTGAATATGTCTGAAATTTATGAACCACTTCCCCAACAAATATTGCCTCAGTATCTGCATATGTAAATTGAAAACAAGGTCCAAAGTATTGAATTTTTCATGTTTGCAATAAGTAATAAAAATACGTGTGAATTGTTATGAACAAAGAAAATTTCATGACATTATGTGACACATAACAAATAATGAATCATGCCAATAATTGAATGATCAAACACTAAACTCACCAGTCAGAAAAACGCTTCCACGAGAAGAGCATTGTAAACTTCTTGGATGGTCTTTCTCTCTCAAGACGAGTTCTGTTTTTGTAAAAATATGTGGAGGATCTGATATGCAACACTGTTTGAGATCATTATATCCCGTGGCGTAGACCTCTCCACTATCCAAAAGTATCAATGAATGAATGTATCCACACTTCACTTGAACAATTTTCTCTTTAAATTGAATCAGAGTGGGCAAGAATTTTTCACGAGCTTGTTGTACACCTCCTGTAGACCCATTGGAATCGTCACCAATCACATAGAGTTTGTTGTCTTGTGTGGTTACAAATGCACAAACTGGGCTCACAACCAAACTTGTGATTGAAGAGGTAATTTCATCACGATTCAACAGTTTCAGAGTTTGAAAGTGATAGCCATAAATCTTGTTGCTGGTTGTCACAATCATGACCTTCTCAGATTGTGAAGCTCCTTCAATGAACATTATTCGTTCATTATGAGACATGAAATCTGTGTTTACTTTCACTCCAGGAGCATTTTGGGAGGATGACAAACAAATCAACAAACCATTGCTCATTTCAATATACAGATGAAGTGAATCACAAGTGATCTTGTTATATTCATACGATCTCATGACTGTATCGGGGATGTCAAACTTTTCATAACAATAATCCACTAATTTGAATTCGTCGATCAACACAAATTCCGGATTTGAAATTTTAGATTCCTTGAGAACGGCTCGCAGACTTTCATTGACATGGAAAGCAGAATTCAGAATCAATTTGTTTCGTGCTGTTCGAAAACAAATTGTCTTATTTCCTAAATATACATCGGAAGATTCAAATGGCAACCACAATTCGGTCCAATTAGAGTCCATCATGTCTTTCCGTAAATACACTCCTTCCGATGAAGTGGCTACCAAATATTTATGAAACCTCTCTCCCACAAATTCATCATAATAGAGACCCAGATCTACTTTATGAACACCATGTGCTTGTGGGGTGGTTGGAACAGGAACAATGTTGCTCATTTTTTTGTAATGATTTTTCTGAAGAGCAATTTTTCGAATAATTGTTTACGAAATTAGAGTGACACATGGTGGTTTAACTCGAGCCAAAATACTCCAGCGAGTTTGTTGGCGAGTTGGCGAGGGTCAACGTTTCTTGATGCATCATTTGAGTGCTTTTGTTTATGTACTTTATTGCACAACAACTCTTGCCTCAATTCCAACCGAGAGGGTGTATGCCTTGTAAAGCTTTAGGCAGATCCGCCCGGAATTGCATAACGATTTTTGGCAAAATACAAATAGTACATGCAGAACATTTGCAACTCGTGAGAACAACAATATTTGGATGAAACATGATAATAAGGGACTGATAAATGGCAGCAACAACAAGCATACAGTAGCTCAACAAATCACAATGATGGCTCACTAGTTATTGTTGTCGTTTCTCAACATTCAAGCTCATTTCAAATAGTTCACCATCACTCACACATTTCCTCTGTTGAGTTACAAAATAAAAAAAATTCAATAATTCTCGATCGAGCTCGATTATATTCGAATCCTGTCGAGATTTCGGTATGAACATGGATTTTAGCATGTCCTTGAGTTTCTTTTTTGAAATGATTTGAAATTTGTTTTCCTTTTCCTTTTCCTCCTTGCTGCTCATCTCAACTCTTTCCATGTAGTGATATAAAATGGTTGGTTTTGCCATTACTTTACCGATATCTCGAATGATTGAAGTAGAATGATACAATACAAGATTAACATCTGAATTTCCTTCAAATACAAAAACCAAATATGTCAATGGATTGGATCTGCGATTTGTTGCATGTTGAAAATATGATTCATCGTTAAGGTGGTCCAATACACATATTATGTAAAATGAATTTACATCAAAGGCCACACAACTTACAATACTGTTGTACAATATTTTGATTCTTTCACCTTTGCACGTAATTTTCTGAAATTGTGCGCTGACGTGAGAGTTTCAAAACACTCGTTCAATAACAATTCATAATCTCTACTCTTTTTTTGAGCTTGAGCGGTTTGTCTAAGTCGATGCACTGCACCAGTTTCGAATACTACTTTAAAAAGCTGAGCAGCTGCAAAATCGTTCAATACAAAACTATACAACATGGCCTGTTCAATTTTTTCGTATATGAGTGCTCTATTGTGAAGATCGTTCTCTTGCACGATACAAGTGACAAGAAAATTCAATAAATTATTCCAACAAGAGTAATTTCTCAAAAGTATTTTTGACCGTTTGAAAAGT
Source organism: Naegleria lovaniensis (assembly GCF_003324165.1). Lineage (NCBI taxonomy): Eukaryota > Heterolobosea > Eutetramitea > Acrasida > Naegleriidae > Naegleria > Naegleria lovaniensis. The sequence goes on along the minus strand of NW_025407875.1, from coordinate 22,521 downwards.
GGGTTGTTTAAGGTCAAAAAATCTGATATAGATAAATGTCTTGTTTCATAGTCTAGCATTGCTCCCACGTGCATGGCCAATGTCTTGTAAGTAAATTGTGGATTTAACAAGAGGTTATTTTGTTGAATATTTGAAAACCATTTTGTGTGAACATTATTTTCAAAAGTTAATTTGTGATCTTCAATCTCTGGCAAGTGTGAAAAGTAGCTCATTAAAAAATATCTATCCTTTTCATTCTTGATAATACTCTTTTCAATTTTTTCACACTTATCCTTGCAAGTTGAAGAAAGGGGTAGCCCTAATTTAGTCAATGTTGGAATGATAAATTCTGAGCAATAACTTGTAAATTGAAGTATTTCTGGAAATACCTGAATTGACATGCCTCCCTGAATCAAACTGATCACTAGATCAAGAAGGAAATCCAGCTCCATATTAAATAATTTCACACGAAGATCAGCATCGAGTTTCTCTGAAGATTGAACGAGGGCAGCGTATTTCATATTTGGAAAATATTTAGACCAGTGCGAAAAATTCACAGCATCCAAAGTCAACAATCTCTCGAATAACTTGTACAAGAGGAGCGAAATACTAGCTCCAAAATATTCGCTGGCAATTGGTAGTATGTTGAGTAAACATGAGACCATGTCACCTGGAGAGGTCAATCTTTCTTTGAAATGATTCAAAATGTTTCCAATATCTGAAGCGAGTTCTCCATTGGTGGTAGCAACTGAAGGTTGAAATTTGTAATCATAAATAACTGAAAAGATGAATTGAATCACAAAGGTTGCTCGTTTTTCACACTCGAATGGACTGGTGGGTGGGATGATGGTAATATTACTAGGTGTTGTAGAATATTTAAACTCATTCTGATTCAGTGTGAATTTGAGTGGTTGTCGTTGTTCATTATGGTGTTTTCCTTTTAGGCAACTCAAAATGCACTCAAAGTGATCATTGTCCCAAATCACACAAGATGGTGGCGAGGACAATGTAGCATGCACTGAGATATCGGATCGTTGTGAAGTATCAATGCTATTTTCATGTTTCATTACAGTTCCGTGGTTTGAAGTGTCATCACGGGTGATGTTATTTTTCATCATGCTGATGGCTAATAAACTGGTAAAGACACCACCTTTCTTGAATGTTTGAGCATAGAGTGAACGAATCACTCTGAAATTTAAAATACATTCATTCCATTTCTTGTTTACGAGCCTCATACTCATATACATCTCGCCCACGGAAATGAAACCAAGTACTTGAGGGAGAATGTCGTCCAGAAGGAGACATGTTTCGTGAGTGGACATTTTTTTGGATCTGTTAACATTTCTTCATGACTTAACCTCAAGATTGTGAAAGAGTAAGGCCCGTTGTGGTAGATAAACGTTTTGACACCATGTTCTTTATTATGAACACCATGTGCATAAATCAACAACCCCCAATTTTTTGGATCCGTTGCACCATTGGTAAGAATTATGTACAAAACACACAACCCACTCGCACTCGAAACACACACTTCAAAAAGGTTCAGCAACTCTTTTTTGATTGAATTTGAGAGTCAAGTTTCTAAGGTTTTGCCATTTCATACAACGACTCTCTCAGGTTGGCTTAAAGATTAAAAAAAAAACTCTCGAACATGAAAAGAACAAGTGTCAATCGCATGTTGCAAGGATTAAATTCCCATAGCAACACAACATCGAGCATCATCAACAGCAATCATGTTTTTAATTCTTCTTCATCAATGAAGGCAAACACCATATTTTTAAATTCAATGATGAAACATGTTCCTAACAATAACAAATTGTTGAATTATCCGAATTATCCAACAACAGCAGCAGAAGCATTTGGTCAAATACGTTCCTACACCACCACAAATTGGTCTAATGAAAAAGAAGCGTCAACAAATGATAGTGGAGGTAACACTTCAACACCTTCGTCCTGCCAACCAGTCCGTTTGAAGGATTATCATTGGTGGAATACCCAACAAGTAGCATCAGTATTGGCTTCTCCTAAATCTTTGGGTGGAGCTGGTTTGTCAGTTGATGCTGTGAAGCCTTTGTATGAGAATAATTTTGATGGCTCATCTCTCCACAACATTATTGAGAATATCAAGTTGGACGGTGTAAAGTATGCCATTGATCGACTTCAAAGCACTTATAACAAGAATAACATTCCTCAACTCTCCGACACTTGTCAAAGTATTGTACATTGGGTCAATGATAAAATTCTCCCAAAACCACAGAAATTTCTGAACAAAATACACCAAGCACATCTTGAAAATGCTACAGATTTCGAAAAGTTTTATTCTGAAGCACGGAACGAATTAGCAAGCAATCACCCTGACAAGGTGTTGAAACCTGAAGATTTTGATGATTTTGAGCAGAATTTATTTGCAAAAACTACTATTAGAGCTTATAATTCTAAATTTGGCTATCCAAACTTTGGTAAACAATATCGGTCAATTGAATTGCCTGTAACTTTAATAGGTGCTTCACTTGCCAAACATGAACTGCCATATTTTACTCAATTTCAGTACACTATGGCCCAAGATGGTGAATTATTGAAAAGAGTAGCTCCTAGGAGCAAACGCAGCGCAATAATGTTTATGGGTCCATCTGGTGCTGGTAAGACATCAGCTTGCGTGCGTTTGTTATGTCATAATCCTGGAATGGTTTTAACATGTACTTTATCAAACGAGGTATCCAGTGGATTGACAACGGATTCTTTGATGAAGCAAGCATTTGGCCACTTAAACGGCCGAAATATTTTTGAACTTTTTGGCCAAGTAGACCAAGTAGTGCTAATGGTATTCATATGTAGATTGATTTATATTTTAAAGCTAATTGATGATGCAAAACAAAATCCAACTGTATTTGAAAATTTTGTTCAGAGAGATAGGGATGGAAATATTCTTACAGGTGGAATACTTCCATATCTCGCATATAAGCAATCAAATGGCAATACTGATACCAGTTTTGATGCTTTGACGTATGCAGAGCAATATGTTTATACTTCTCCCGACGATTTGAAGGCATTTGTTGCAACTTTGGTGAACAAGATAATTCATTCACTTAATGACAATTCCGCTCTATTTGGAATAGTCAAGAAAATTGAAAAATTTATAGTTGTTATTGATGACGCTAAACTTTATGCAAGGTTTGTATTGATTAATAATGTTCTTACTTGATTCATATTATTTTACTAGCGAAAACTTACTCCATTGCACTAACCTTTCAGAGTTAACAAGTCTGAACGGTGAGAAGAGAGGACTTTTAGCCAGGTTTGCACAAGTAATTGCTAGCATTGAACAATTTCATTTATCTATATTTTCTGGAACTAATTTTTCTGTTAATGTAGAAAGTATTATACAATCAACTCTTGGTAAAACTAAAGCAAAAATTGATACGGTTAAAATATATGACTTTGGCTTGGTTTCACGAGATGATATCATTTCATTTTTAGAAAAACATATCAAAATACCAAAAAACGAGAAGAAAGAGATTTTATTTTATTTTCATGAACAAGGATACAAGTATTTTAGAAGAAGATTGATCACATTGGCATTAGAAAAATTTTCTACCAACAACAGCTTGATAGATGCTATTAAATCTTCCGTAAAAGATTTTGTATTGGGAGTAGAAAAGCTGGCACATTATCTTATCTATACCTCAATGAACACTCAATTAATCAATGCACAACAAGGTATTCAAGCCATTGTTAAATATGTTGCTCATTATCATTTACCATTTTTAGGTTCTGAGTTTATGGTGCACAAAGAGGTTGCTAATGAATTACTATATTTGGGATTTTCTGGTCCAGAAAGCTCTGAAAATGATCAGACCAATGTTGTGTTTTCTGCAAAGGATTTTATTGGGTATGAATCTGGATTAGCAATTCTAAAGAAGATATTAGGCATTGAAGATAAATCAGAATTGATGAAAAAGATTATTCAAGAAAGAATCAAATTACTCCTGAAATCTTCAGACCACAACATCAATTTGGAATCCATTGTTATGCTTAGACTCACAGAGTTAAATGGTACACAGCTCTCTGAAATTGGTTGTTTCAAATCATTAATCACCACCAATCCAAATTTGAAAGATCATGTTTTCAAGTGCAAACATTATCTAGACGCAAATGGATATGTAGAGTACTGTATTTCAAAACGTGTTATAGCACCAAACAAGAAGAAAATTAACGGAGAAATGTTGTTCTGGACACACTTTGCCGAGAAGAAGTGGGATTTATTAGATGGAGTTTTTATTGCTCTATCGAATGAACACTGTGTTTGGTGTTAACAGAGTGAACGGATCTACAGATATGATCATTCCAATGGGTTTCCAGTGTAGAGTGCAATCTGGAACTAAATTTGACCCACATTTATATTTTAGTTCCACTATCCCTGAACTATTTTATCTCGATAATTATGGAAAATTGAAATCTGATACTCTTTACAATTTAAACAGTAATTATATTGAAGAAACCAAGATTAATGATGAAAATTGTTTCGTTGTGAAGGACAATTCAAATAAGATAATAGATGATGCGAATGGACAAGGCATGAAAGTTCGTTCAAAGGCAAAATGGTATAATGACATAAGAAATGCTGTTTTACAAGTATTTAAATCGTCAACTATGATGCATGTGTGTGTTGGACTTGATATAACTGAAACATTCTCACCAGAGGTTGTAGAGAAGTACCAGAAAAACTATTTGTGCTCCTTTATTGACATGAGCAACTATGACTTACTCTTCGACAAAGAATGGGAGACTTATTTAAAGAACTTGTTGACCACAACCACAAAACCAGCACTCGTCTCCCCGGAACTTGAAAGAACTACTTTGGACAAATAACAACTTTCAGTTGTTACGATCTTTAATATCAATAGAATCCTCCCTAAGGACTCGAATCAATCCAACAATCTATCACCCACTTGTTGCATGTTATTGAATAATAAACGAGGGAAGCACGCTAACGTAAAATTTATGGAAGAATCGAATGAAAGGTATCAATTCGAACGGATCAGTTCTTAATTGCTGCTTAAAAAGTAATTCTTTCATTAGGATCCATCATCAACATGCTTGCAATTAGTTCAATAATTTATCCAGAATACAACGATGTTGTTACATCTTTCAAGCTTTCCACTTATTGTTGAATAATCTTCTTTTTCCTTCCACACAGAATTGAGCCAATGTCGTGTTACAAGTCAATTGAAGCAACTCCAAGTGCAAACTGTCACTGCTCACAGAAAAAGTTGCTTGATTGGAATATTTTGGATAAATTAATTTACGAGCCATAACTAACAACATTCCAAGTCGTGAACCATGAGTGGTGAATAACTCCTTCATTAATCCAAAATCTGCCAATGTCACTTGAATGGTTTCAGTCGACAAATTGTAATGACGTATGAGAATGTGTTTTGGTTTGATATCTTTGCGAAATTAAGAGTGACACATGTGCAAGAAAATTACTGGAATTATTGATTATAAATGGGCTCGTCTCTCTGTGATTGAGGAAGATTATCGAACAATTCTCCAAGATTGGTGTATTGGTGTGACTGATTTGGAACACCAAGCGTTAAACTCCAGCTAAAATTTGCAGCCATGTGTCATTTTAATTTTGTAAAGATATCTCTGTGACATTTCAAAGACTGAAATTTTGTAATTATCGATACTGTAAAAAGAATTATTGTTCGTCATAAACCCACAGATTGTGTTGAGTAAAATCCAATTCAATGCCTCACATACTTGTCGGATCACTTGTTTCTCTTTAATATTGACAATAAATTTTCTTTCATCAATTCCATTTCAATACATAAACTCGAGATGATGTTGGTCAAAATAATTTCGGTATATGTTGTGGTAATATAATTCACTAAATATGAAGTCTTGACATTTTGTACGAGAAAATTATCGGAACGTTATTCATTGAATTTCGGAAACGAAGGATTCAAGGTATTTGTTGAGTGATGGCTTTCAGAAGATTTAAACTCGTTTCAAACCAAAGGAAGGGTTTTGGATATGACGGAAGATGGTGCTTGGGGTGGCAAGGAGCATCAAATTTTTTGGAAAGCAAGAAGAACAAAAATCAACAGCGAGAGTTGTGTAAATTTTAAATTTATTAGCGAAAAGTAAAAGCAGCAACCAATCAAATCGCTTATCTCTTTCTTTGCAATTTGGTAGTATTTCTTCTCTTCCAGCTTCCTCTTCTGGATGGTCTGACCTTGGATGAGGTGCATCCCTTTGTTCTCAAACCACGGTGTCTCTTACCGGAGGAGGTGAGACCTCTCATTTCTCTGTGCTTGTGCTTGGTGGTTGTAATCCAGTTAATTTGTGGATCAACTCTGACAGATTCAGAGGTTGGATCAACACAAATGACTTCGTACCACTTGTATCTACCATCTTGATTGACCCAGTATGAGTTCAAAACTCTCAATGCACCAACTCTCTTACCAACTCTTCCTTCAGCAACAACTTGCAAGTTTCTCTTTGGCTTCAAGTGAATACCTTGAGTTGCTGGCTTACCATTGACTCTACCACCTGGAACTTGCTTTTTACGTCCACCACGTCTAATTCTGACTCTGTAAATAACATATCCTTGCTTGGCCTTGAATCCGAGTTGGTGAGCCTTGTCTGGTCTTGTTGGGTGATTGACTCTGTGGATTCCTGGTAATTGTCTCAATTCCCAAGATCTGATACGTAACAAGTATCTCAAAGCATCAGATTGCTTCTTCTTGTACAAAGCATTCAAATATTTGTAGGCACCCATTTCGAAATGTTATGGCTGTTGTTGGTCGATGATGAAAATGTTCAAGAATTGCGTTGAGTTTCAGAAAGAGGAAAGTTTGATACGTACTTTTGGCGAGTATTTTTTTTCAACAAATTTTTCAAAATTTTTTAGTCAACCTGAAATTTGTATTTTACAACGGAAAGGGAAAGTGTGTGTTGTTCTGTGTATCTGATACTTGAGTGCACTCTCTGTGAATGGGTATTCAGAATTCGGAAGGTTGAAGAAATTTCTTACGTGGGATTTGTTGGACTTTGCTCAGAGTTTGCGTCATTCATTGGATCCAATTCCATTCCAAAAACAAAAAATATGAAGAACCCTCTTGTGTTGTCATCATTGCAATGTTCACGAGAGAACCACCAACAGGACAGGTTGTGCCTCTCACGCACACACAAGATGACACAACTTTTATCACAAAACATTCAACATGACACCGAAACGGAAAATTATCATCTACCAAAATTATTATCACCACTCAAAACAAAGGACCATCTTCCTTCTCCTGTCCTGATCATAAACACAACATCATTCCTCCGCTCCATGACACTTCTTGTTCTCCTTCTTCCCATCATCATGATCTTTTTAAACATCATCTCCTCCCCGAATAGTTTTTTCCTTGTAGAGGCCGGAATTAAATTATTTCCTCCATCCTTCTCTCATGCTCCCAGTTTTCTCTTCCGAGAGAGTATTCTCTATGATGTGAGCTCCAATGTTGGATTCAATGAAATTGAAGGACGGATTGAGGCTTTGGGTGATTTTGCCAATCAACAACATACCGATCTTGTTGTTTCTTCGAAAAATCGAAAACAAATTATCATCTACACGTGGGATACTTATCAGTGGAAATTCATCAATTATACAAGTTTTGATTATGAAACATCATCTAAATTCCTGGCCCATACCAATGTAGAAATTGTAAATATTGTGGCTTCTGATTTTAATTTTGATGGTGCACTCGATTTATTGGTCACCCTTATTGATAAAGATAATTTTGATAATAACAACCCTTCCTATATTCATTCAATATTGGTCGGAAATTTCAAGACACTACGCGAAGAGAAGATGTTAGATGAAAAGACAACGGATCAACTTTTGGTAGGTTTTATATTATTGGTGTGGTGAATATCTATAATTAATAATAATGTATCTTGTTCAGATTTTTGACCTTAATGGTGACTTGTTGCCCGATTTATTTGGTACTGATTTTACAACAAAAAAACGAACCTATTGGTTGAACAATAATACGAATTATGAAGCAGGACAATTAAGCTTTATCAGACATCTCCAAGATAGCAATTCTGGATTCACAACCATTGATTCTGTCACAAAAACACCTCCTGCTAGCACCAATTTAAATCCTCTGGCATTTCCCATCTCAACTGCATCGATAGATTTAGATGGTGATTGTGGTTCTGACCTATTTGTCATGAGCTGCTCAAAACAAGACACTCATGGTTTTTGTGAAGAGCCCATATTCGAATTTTGGGTCAATTACAAGGGCATACTTCAATTGAATTCGACTTTGAATGCACCCAAAGGAGCAGGACGCCCAGTATTTATTGATGTTGACCATGACGGAGATTTAGACATGCTCTATCCAGTGTGCTATCCTATCGATTCATGCTCTGAAGTGAATGAAATTCACATCCTCTATAATAATCAACTTGCATTGTGTAAGAGCATTGTTGAAAGTAATTGTCGGTCATCATCCAATTTGTGTTTGAAGAGTAATTTTGATTTCAATCAAAAAGCAGTGCTCTCTTTTCCCAAGGACGACAATGCCAACAAGAAGAGAATTCTTCATCATTACATCAAGTCTGACAAGTACAAATCTTCTCCGCCATCATTGAGAGCGGGAGATTTTAATTTGGATGGATATCCAGATTTAGTGGTGAGCATTGTGGAATCAGTTGAGCATGAAGAAAACGGTATAGAGGAATCTTATCAAATGGTCGGCGTTGAATTATGGCAAAATGTGGAATGTAAAAAAGAAACAATAGATGACGCTCTCTCACTTCAGAAAAAGTCCAAATGGTTCTCAGAATCATCTCATTTCTCTCGGAAGGCAGCCAACGATGATGAATCTTCCATCTCAACAACCTTTAAATGTGACTCCAATGCAACACCCAGAACCTTTCAAGTTGTTACGAAAGGCGTTGATGCTTTGAAGACCACCTTTGTCAAACTGCCATACAACTCCGACATGAATGATATGCCATTCTATGATGCGTTCTTTCTTGATATTGATGAAACTGGAATTTTAGACATTATCACTCTCTATAATGACCCAAAATCTGGAAACCAAACATTGAGAGCCTTCTTTAATTGCTTCTATAATGATGCTTACTTTTTAAAAGTTATTTCAACGAATGGAGTTGCCCCTGACGGAACACAATATTACTATGGTGTCAATGCTCCCAGTATGACTGTGAAATTTGTCTCAACCAAGTTAAATGGAGAGTATCAGCTCAATATGAACTCGTTACTTTCGCAAACAAGTTATTTATCATTACAAACGCCCTATCATTTGTTTGGAATTGGAAGAACCAATGGTTATATTGAGGAATTTTTCATTGGTCGTGTCATGACTAACAGCAGCACGACCACCAACTATTACGAAGCAAGTGCCATTATGCCAAATTCTCAACTTGTCACTATTACGACACCACCCGAAGATACAGACTCATGGCAAGTACAATTATTTGTCAACCCGTCTGCTGCTGCCCTTTGGGTCATCATTGCTGAGGTCGTTTCCTTAATACTTTTATTTATTCCCATTGCCATTTTGTTTGTTCGAGAATATCGACATGACAAGAAGGAAAAAGAGGAAACAAGTAGAGAGATTAGTTCTGTATTTATTTGAATAAAATGTCATGTTGAAAGGGTGGTCATTCAATGAATCGCGAAAATACTGTACGTTTTCACCAAATTCAATTGTCCAACGCACTGACAATTGACATAAACCATTTTCAGAGAGCATCTCACACATGTTCAAACTGACTGATGTCTAAACAACTTTCTAAAAAAACTCACTCAAAACAAACTCCCAAACATCTGTCACAAATGTTTGACCCATCCAACCCTCCACCTCCAAAACAACAAAACAAAGGGTTCTTCATCTCAGATAATGAACTTTTCAGCAACGAAGAAGATGAAGATGCAAAACCTCTTGAAAACTCACCTTTCTGTAATAGAGAAGTATCCGAAAGACGAGGAAGTGATGTACTGCTCAAAGTGACCATCAAATCATGCGACAATTTAATATCTGCAGATTGGAATGGTTTTTCGTAAGTACAAGACGTGATTTGTATGTTGAATGATGAAATGACACTTTTTTGAAGTGATCCGTATGTATTTTCAAATAATAATGACATTGGATCAATCATTTATTCTTCTTTTTTACAAATACTCTCAATCTCTCGTTGCATTTTATTATTTCATCATCATGACAAAATTCTGTGATTGCAAATAACAATGGATTGTATTCGGAATTTTCAATGACCAAATCGATTGGGTTTGAATTTGAACCAAAAACATTTTTTAAACAGATATTGTGGTAAGTGATGATGAAATTATGAGATTGAATTTTTGATTTTAATACATTCCACAATTGAATGTGTTGATGATGCATACATGATTATTCTTGACATGAACACACAAAATGGATACAATCAAAGAATGTCGTCTATTCACATCAACTCCAATCATTGAGTCGACTCTCGAGATGAACCATCAATCCAATGCTACAACATCTGCTACACCAGCTTCGGCTGCAAATTCCGTCGAGTCACTTTCACAAAACGAACTAGCTCATTCCATCGGAGCCACTCTTGCAGCAGCGTCATTTAGTGCAAAAAATCAAAGAGCAGCTTCATTCTTCAATCGAAAACCAAGTAAGAATACACTCATTTCTCAGAAAAGTTTGTCACACATGACTGTCAAACGAAGTGATAGTGGAAATACTCTCATTATGGAACCTCCAACAAAAGATGAAACAAAAAACGATCAGGAAATTAAGGAAGAATTGTCGCACGAATCAAAAACACCAGTGTTGTGGTCTCAACTCGGAAAACACACCAAATCGTCGATAATATTTAAAAATTTAAATCCTAGATGGGGAGAACAAGGAGAATGTATGACCTTTCATATTGATAGAGAAATATTTGATGCTGTCACTTCTCAACAATCACAAAGAGAGCGAACAAAATTTGTTCTTCGTATTGATGTCTTTGATTATGACAAGTATACAAAAGATGATGTTTTAGGTCATTGTGTGATCGATTTGGAACATGAACATTTATTTTCAATTTATAACACTAGGGAACTCAAGTCACTTTCAAAATCATTATTAGGAGTGAAACACGGAGTGATTAATTTTGACATTGCTCTCCATGATGAAAGCACAATTTTTGGCATTGAATTACAAGAGGTATTACAACGGCCACGAGAACACGGCAATAGAATTCCAAAATGTATTGATATTTTATACGACTACTTGATAGAAAATTGCTGTGAAACAGAAGGCGTATTAAGAATTCCAGGAGCAAGAGCACAAATTCTAAATATTAAGAGAGCCATGGATTCCATGATTGAGTTACCAAAAGGAAAATTCTTTGAAACCTTTGTCCACGAAGATGTCACGGCCGAATTTGTTCACACAGCTCTAGGAGTTATGAAAGAATACTTGAGACTTTTACCAACACCAATCATTCAATATGAACTCTATGAAGAATGTTTGGCATTCATTGAAGCCAAGTCAGAAAAAAGTTTTGAAAAATTTGAGAAAATTCTCCGCCAAGTGAATCGATATCACATTCCACTCTTCATTCGAACATTGGATCTGATCAAAAAGATTACTGATCATGCTCTCAATAACAAGATGACTCCTAGAAATGTTGGAATTGTCATGGGACCTAATTTGTTAAAAAAGAAACATCAATCTGCTGAGTTACAAATGAGACATACGAATCATATTGCTGCATTTGTGGAATATCTCATTCAATACTATGATCAATCGAGAAGAGTTTTACAAGAGTTGAGTGATGAAGGTTTCACACAAGATGAACGTTTACAAAATATAATGGATTCTCTGCAATTTGTGGATGTTCATGACGAGACGGATTTAACTCATGAAGAAGAACAAGTGCAGCACAAAGAAAACAGGATTTCAAATCCTCATGAAATGTTATCCTCATCGAAAGATCATGACCAACAGAATCCCACACAAGAAGGATTATTGGAAAGTAGTGTGAATAAGAATGTATCACTGAATCGACATGAGACGAGTAACGGTGTGGAAATTCAAGTGACCACTTGTTCTCCAATCCTAGATGACAAAAAAACTGTAGATGAAGCTGTTGATCACACCAGCAGTGGAGGTTCATCCTCATGTTGTGAACGAGTTGAGGAGTTACAACACTGATCTCATATGAGTGGTTGTATAATATTTTTGTAAACCTGATCAATAATTACAGTTGCCAATGTCAGATTAATATTAACGAATCGTTCCTTCAAAATTGACAATGACACTTTCGAGATATTCGTTCCTTTCGCTCTGTTCATGGTTAATGTTATTCGAAAATATGAAAATAAACCCTATCTGTAGATTTGCCGTTTGTGAAAAATGACATTAATATTTTGTAATCTTTGAAAAAACGCCTATTTCCGATGTGAAAATTTCATAATTGTCAGGTGAAAGATGATTCAAACAATTTAAAAGTATTAAAGCCAAAATTAAACGGAAAGTCGTTCCCGCCGGCAATCTTTTAAAATTGACTGTTGACAGTTATGCATTTTTCACACAACAAAAAAAAACAAACACACCTCTCACTTCTACATCACGAGAAAATGACCACACCATTATCATTCAACGGATACTACGTTCGAGATGATCACAGAATCTATCAAAGCTACAATACTGCACCAAGTACTTTTGGACCATTTTTTTACATGTTTTTGACGACTGGTCTTACTATTGAAGGTAAGTGAACGAGTTCTCGTCTCATGATGGTTTTTTGACGATTTGATCATCCATTTGTTTTGACGTGTTCATGATGAATATTGTGGTTCATCATGATGATTGAATTTTCACACAATTCCAAATATGGATTGGTCTTATCTTTCCAAATATATTATTGCTATTCAATCGATTCTATTGTGTGTATGCAACACTGTCTTTGCTGATCGATCCACTTCATGGATACAACACCACATAACAGGTCAAGCTGGTGTTTTAAGTTTTTACACACCAAATTCTGGAATGTTGACAAGAACTCCATTCATTTATTTGACTGAACTTCCAGATGTCTCCCAAAGAATCCAATTATGTCCAGTCTAGTAAGTTGTTTAACTGATCCAATTCATGACTTGAAATTTGCAATGTTGGATCCAATAGTGATTTTTACAATTATGGCATGTATTGGCAAGTGACTCAATTCTGGGGCAATGGAGAGCTCGGAAGAACTCCAATGCGTTATGTAAGTTCATATTTTGTCATGATTGATACATCATTTCCAACACGAATACCATCTTTCGAACTGTTGACATTTCATTGTTAATGAATACTTTTTGAAATCCTTTCATTTTCAACAACATTCATGAATTCATTTGAACACATCATCAGGTCTGGTATTACACTTTCGGTGGCGGTGGTGGTAATGTGAACCAACCAGAATCCATTACTGCAGCATCCACTACCTCTACTGAATCGGATGCACAAGTTGTTACTGCTTCCTCAAGCTCTCTCCCAACCAATCCTTCCGAACTTGATTTGGATCATCCTACTCTTCCTGCTGGAGTCTGTGCCAAAGACATTATTCGTGTGCGTTTCGATGAACAAACTGGTGAATGGACGTGTGACAATGAAGAACATCGTCCAATCTTTGAAACTCAAATTAAACCCAATTTGGTCGTGTCGAAGGATCAAGTCCCGGCCCTGCCACCAAACAAAAAGTCAGAGAAGGAAATTCTCAAATTCAAGATGAAGTGGCTCAAGAAACAAGAAAAGAAGAAGAAGAGAGAAGAAAAGAAGAAGGAAAGGGAGGAAAAGAAGGAGGATAAAGAACATGAGAAGGAAGAAAAGGATGAAGATTCTGAGGACGATGATGAAACTCCAAAGAAGGAAGAACAAACAGCTTCCACTTCTACCTCTGTTCAAGATCCAGCCACCACTACAACCACTGCATTGATGACCACTTCTGCATCCAGCCAAGTTGTAACCACTACCGACACTGCCAATGATCCAACTTCTCCAATGTTCAACTATTATCCTGATCCTTCTGGATTCCAAATGCCAGATTATTATCAAGAAAATGCAGGCAAGCAATGGCAACTCTATGACGTTTGGTATACTGGATTCAAACTTCAAAACACAACCGCAGGAGATAACCGAACTGCCACAGCTGCTTGGGAATGGGACACTCATAGAGGCAAATATGTGATTTATTTCAAATTCTTTGATTCTACTGGAAATACTTTGCAAGCCATGTTGAGAGGAACTAGTGATGACATGTTTAATGTGCAATTGGAGAATGGTGATACATTCGCTGGTGGATATAATCCTTATACTGGTGAGCCTTAAATTGGTGAAGTGAAATGTGTGTGAATTTATTCTATACTCCGAACATTGGTCGTAGTAGTTGTTGAAATAAAGTTACCATACTCATTGGTTATTTTCATGGTAATTAAGCTTTTTGAATTTAACATTTTAATTGGAGTCATTTCAATTTTCAAAGTTTGTGTTGCGCGCCAAAAATAACTGACCGTTAAATTTCAACACGAAAAAAATGCAATCACAACACAATCAAAGTCTTTTCAAAAATTTTCTTCTTTCATCGTCCAAGTATCAGGATCGTGTTGCTGGAATTGTTTCTTCCTTTGGGTCCGTCGGAAGTAGTAGTTCTTCATCATCCTCTTCATCATCGGATCCGAGCGGTGATAACACTTCAGCTCGATTAATCATCAACATGAATGATTTGAGAAGTTTCGATCACAAGACGAGTACACTCTTTCAACAAGAACCACTCCGTTATTTACTTGATTTTGAACACGCTCTTCATGATTATATTTTAACTAATTTTCCAAAGTTTTTTGAAGAATTCACCAAAGCAGTCATTCATTTAGGATTTGAAGGTGAATTGGGAGATAACAATCATGTCACTCCGAGACATTTAATGGCTAATTATGCCAACAAGCTACTTTGTGTGTCTGGTATTGTTACAAAATGTTAGTAGTTTTTTGTGTGAATAGATGGCATTTGACATGAGTTTAATGTTTTCTCTGGTTACAATTTTTCACTCACTTCCAATTCATCTCTTGTTAAAATTTTACACTTTCAACACCTTCGAAATCGATACGTTTGAACTTGTGAACCCTCCTACATTCACACTTGTATATGATAGGCTCCTCGGTCATTGAAAAAGTGGTCAAGGTTGTTTATTATTGTCCAGAGACAAACAAATTCCATCAAACAGATTTCACTTCAGATGCTAATGCAGGTGCTTCCACTTCAAATTTGCAATTTCAAGACGCTAATGGAAATATTCTAGAGACAGAATTTGGTTTATCAGATTTTACCGATTCTCAAACCATATTCATTCAAGAAGCTCCAGAAAATTCACCACCTGGACAACTTCCTCGATCCGTTGAATGTATTGTTGAAGATGATTTAGTGGATCAAGTGAAACCTGGAGATCGTGTCACCATGTATGGTGTCTACAAATCACTACCACCTTCAAGTGGTGGTAATTCGACCTTGTCAAGCAAAATGAGAATGGTATTTATTGTAAATCATATTGTAAAGAAAGAATATGAAACCACGAATGAGAATGAATTTACAGTGAAAGAAATGGAAAATATTACCAAATTATCACTGAGGAAAGATTTATTTGATGTACTCTCTCGTGGAATGGCTCCTACAATTTTCGGCCACGATTTTATCAAGAAGAGTTTATTGTTACAAATGTTGGGAGGAGTGGAAAAGAATTTTACACAATCGAATACTCACTTGAGAGGTGACATTAACATTCTCATGGTTGGTGATCCATCGACAGCAAAATCACAAATGCTTCGATTCATGTTAAACACAGTTCCACTTGCTATTTCAACTACTGGTAGAGCCTCTACAGGAGTTGGTTTAACAGCAGCTGTTGTGGCAGATAAGGACACTGGTGAGCGATCGCTTCAAGCAGGTGCCATGGTGTTGGCAGATCGAGGAGTTGTATGTGTCGATGAATTTGACAAGATGTCTGATCAAGACAGAATTGCCATGCACGAAGTGATGGAACAACAAACTGTGACGATTCAAAAAGCAGGTGTTCATGCTTCTCTAAATGCTAGATGTTCAGTTTTGGCAGCAGCTAACCCTATCTATGGACAATATAATCGACAAGTATCTATTCAGAGAAATATTGGATTACCAGATTCACTACTCTCTCGTTTTGATTTAATATTTATTTTACTTGATGATCGAAATGGAGAGAAGGATCGATTAATTGGAAGTCACGTGTTGAATGTTCACAAGCAACAACAAGCTCAGTATCACTCGGCGAAGGTTGGAATTTCCACAGAGACACATTTAACAGAATTGGATGAAATGAATTCCTTCTTTGCTGAACTTGACAAGATTCCACACTCTGATTCCACCTACACTGAAAAACATCAACATTTAATCATTCCTCTTTCATTCCTTAAAAAGTATGTCAAGTATGCCAAACGAATGAAACCAGTTCTCACCGATGAAGCTCGAGAATTTATTCACAACAAGTATTTGGAATTGAGAACAAACAATGGACAAAAAACATTGCCAATTACACCAAGAACTTTGGAATCATTTATTCGTTTGGCCACAGCACATGCCAAAATGAGATTAAGTCCTGAAATTAATGTTTGTGATGTTGAAGCTGCTTACAAGTTAATGTATTACTCGATATGGTTCCTTAATAACACCAATAGCTCAGATGCTATCCTTGCTCAATTAAGTAATCAACAAGATGTTGAGGATATTCAATCAAATGGAACATCATCTGGTGTTAACAAGAGAAGGACCAAGAAGAACAAGACTGTGACACCTGCAGCTGGATCGAGCTCACAAAATAATGAACACTATGATGATGACGGACAACGAAAAAGAACACGTGATGACTTTGAAAATGAAGAAGAAATTGAAGATTCTGAAGCTCTTGAAGTTGTGAAAAGAGCCGTCTATCAACATGCACATGTCAACTTTTCCATCGAGGAATTACACAAAATTGTGCACAATGAGAGTCAAATACCAAAGAAACAATTCATTAGATTATTGCAAGAATTGGATAAGGATTCGTTCTGTATTGTTGATGGAGATGAAGTATTGTATTGTGGTGCTTAATGTCAAATTTGAGTGAACCAAAAAGACACTAGGAGACCCAAATTAAGATTTGTTTGATCATTAAATTTGTTTTCAAAATGTTATTTCCTTTTTCGAGTTTCGCTGGTTGCAATCATTTCCTTAAACAAGTCACTCACACTAAATCTTAGGAACATATCCTTCATGAGAGAGGCATACATTTCTGAAAGGACACAATCAAAGATGAGTGGTGCCTTCTCGTTAAATTGTTGTTTCGTTTCCGCGGAAGATATTTCTGTATGTTTAAAAATTGTGGAAATTTGATTTTTCACTTCATTCCTTAATCGGTCTGTGGTATTGATATATGTGATGGTAGATTCATCAAAGAGAAATTGTTGACCAATTTTCATTGCAACTTGGTAAGCCTTATCCTTCTTTTCAAAATCTGCCACTGGTTTGTATTTCAAATGTACTTCCTCCCAAAATTGAATATTCTCAGAGTTATATTCCTTATGTGAAAATATTTTGAAATATTTTCGATAGTGTTCTGTTTGCAAAACTGTGATCATGTCGAGCGAAGAAATTTTGCTGTTGATCAATTCTTGTTGTGAATTTCCAAAACAAGACGACGATGAATTTTTCATCTTTTCTAATTGATGTTTGACCTTCTCGTTTCGTTCCACCTCTTCTTGCTCCTTCATGTCTTTTGAAATTTCTTGTAAAGATGCCAATTGATTCGTTTTGGTAATTCGATATCTTGGTGAGGGTTTTGAAAAAAAGGAATGAAATTGTTCTTCGCTTTGAAGAGTTGTTTTCGAAGTTAACACAGCTTGCTCTTCTGGTAATGAAATTATTTCATGATTCTTTTCTTTGGATATTTCTTGATTCTTGTCTGTGGATAATTCTCGAGATGACTCTTGTAAGGACAATTCTTGCGATGAATTCTCGTGCAATAAAATATGTCGAGTGTCATTCGTGACCATTGACTGTTGTAAAGAATGATCATCTTGTAGATTATTATTTAAAATAATTTCCTTAATGATATCAGGACAAGGATCTGCATAATCATGCCGTAACTCTTTTACAATTTTACCATTCCTCAGTAAAAACATGGCTGGCTTGATGAAAAAGGAATTTCCATCATATGAAGAGGGAGTTCTCAGAGGTTGTTTGAAACCTTGTTTGTTGGCAATCACTATATTTGGAAGTAAATGAGTGACCACTTTTTTGACAGGAACTTTTCTTTGAAAAGAAATATCGAACTGTTCAGCATACACTTGATGTGGATCTGCAATTCGAAACATTTCTTTAATTTCAGGAATATCAAACTTATATATTGAATGATCATTTGTTTCAAAACTTTCACACTGAAAACACTTACTGAATTAAAAAATTCCTCTCCAATTCGTTCTTCCTCAGGATACACCACAATGGGTAACACATTAAGCTGTTTCAATGAACGATACATTTCCAAAAGATGAAACATTCTACGGTTACAAAAACAACATCCTTCGAATTTGACAAATCGTCGAAAGATGAGTAAAATGTAGTGATGATTTGAAAGTTCAAAAACACTGGTTTTAATATTTGAATTTGTCTCAGTGTTGTCATGATGAGTGTGTGGTTCTTGTTCGATGACGTGATGAGAATGGGTGAGTGGTTCAATGATTTGTTGATTCCGATGGCATGTATTTGTCGGAAACATTTGTTTGAGTGCAGATTCAATGGAGTTGGCTTGAGATTTGAAATCGATAGATTCATCTTGTGTTGGATGTGAATGGTGGACAAGCTCTTCAGCTTGTGGAATGGATGTTGAGGAGGACATGTTCGAAGATTTGGATTTTTTAATTTTTTTTGACGTTTGAAAGCCAACAGCTCTACAAGTCCAAAATGGTAGGTAAATAGTTCATCCATGATAGATGGTTCAGAAATGCAAGAGTTGAGAGGTTCATTGAATAAATACCTTGTTCATGATGTTGAAGAAAGTGATAAAATCCTCTTTATCGTTTTCTATTTTTGTTGGAGGGTTCTATAGACACACTCGATGAGTTAATTGTGTCAAACGCTTCCTCTTTGGTTCGCTTCTTTGTCGTCGTCTCTCCACTTCTACTACTAACATTCTTTTCATTCGTACTTTCAGTTCCATGACTTGGCATACTTTCACTACTCGTTGTCGCTGTCGTTGACACTGATTTCCTTCCTTCCTTCACAATTCTTGCTCTCGCCTTTTCCAAATCATATTGTCTCGATTTTGGCATTCCTCTTGCTCCATGCCACAACTCGGCATCACGTGTGGCGAGTAAGACTTTCTTTGCTTGTTCATTTTGCGAGAATTTACAATACAACAATTCCTCCATCACGGAATGTTTCATTTGATTCCATTGTTTCAATTGAGACTCATCCAAAATTGCTACTTTACGTTGTTTTCTAGCCTCTTCACCATCACCCTGAGAAAGTTTACTTTTACTTTCCATTGCAAAAGTATCTGCAAGAGTCTTTGAAACGAGAGCAATTTTCTGAGATTGAAAACAATGTTCAGCTGTCCGATATGTTTTTCCATGATATTGAAATGGTCCGATATGAAAATTAGAGAGAACCTTTCTCCAATCTTTGAGACGAGAGAGTTCCGAGAAGTAATCCTTGTTCTTGTTGCCCAATGATTCATTGGCTCCTTTTCCTGGAGGTTTATCAGCGGATTTGGAATAATAAAAGAGAATGGTTTGATCCGAGGATGGGTTCTTGTTTGAAGACTTTGATTCAGATGGCATATTCTATAGGATGGAGTGTGGCACGTGTTTCGTTTTTTTAAAGTTCTTTGATCCTCTCGAAGCAACTCCAGTGGTTGAACTTGAAATTGGTGAAATAAAAGTTGTGAAATTTGTGAAAAAGAAATCCCGCAAACATGAATCATGATCTCGAATGAACAATACCACCATCTCGTATTATTTCACATCATCATCACATTGCAAGACACGTTGTTTGTCGGGTTGACTTCTCTCTATTTTGCATCCCAGCAGCTTTGTTCGTTCGCTTTTAAAGTGTTGACCAAAAGTCCAACCAAATATTCAGTCAGGACCTCTCTTTGCTTCTCTTCTTGGAAACAGTGCCGACCTGTACATGGCAGACCACAACACCAAATTCAAAAATGGATTCAACAAGAATCTGCACTCTGCGTTTCGCGCAAACGAGCGAAAGAGGTGGTGAGTTTCCATTCATTCTTGTGAGGAGAAAAAATCGAACGAAAAAAACTAGCCAATATTGGTCTCTCTTTTTCAATATTGAGAAAATACACTCACCAGTTGACAACAAGCAATGACTATACCATCATCGATAAATTCCTGCTATGCATGGAACCACACAAAGAACAAGAGCAGACCCATTCCTATTGTGGCATCATCTTCATTACCAAGATTTGAACCATGCATGTCACCATATATGATGAAATGTTGTGAGCATATCAAACATACAAGACGAAAGGAAAGATGTGAACCAACAACGAACATTCATGATCTTTATTCTACGACGAGAGGAAACTCAACGTGCACAACGCTCTCAGTAAAGCAAGAAAGGATGGATATGAAAAATCAATTGTCTCATTCCTTTCAAGTGCATGAGGATGACCTTTACAATGAAATGAAGACCATGGTGAAAAATCATCGACTTGCTCAACAAAGTAAGCCACTAAGCGAAAGATTCGACTCTGAAAAGAGTCGATTATTCATCTCAAATTCGCTCACTACCAAATTTTTGAAAGAGAATGACACTTGTCTCATTACAATTCCTGACGATTTACAAATTTCGAATTTGATAGATCCATGTTTTCATTTGAGAGTTGGAACTATTTTGGAGTTGGATCTTATGAATGAGGAATGTCTTGTACAGATTACTTTTGAAAACCATTCTAAAATGCAAGTGATTGTACCTTCGTTTTGTTTATGCTTGGAAGATCGAGTGTTATATGAAAGAATGAAAAGAAAACGTAAGAAGATTTTATTTAGAAGAAGCAAGGAAATGCAAGAATCCAGAACCAACCAAGATGATGATCAGATTCAAGAATTATCTTGTGAGCTGAAGAATGAGGAAAATTTAACAAGTGAAAAGAGTACGAGTCGAATATTGGCAAGAAATGCAACAACCTTAACTACCAATAATGGAAAACAAAAACCAGTGTCGACAATAGAAAGCAGAATACCGAAACGAAAGTATAAAAGTTGTTAACAAGATGATTGTTGCTGTTATCTTTGTATTCCTGTTTGAAATGCACCATCAGTAGCTTATTGCATGGCTTCTTTGGATTTGGGCATCTGAAGTCATTGTAAGGGTACCTTGCCAACAAGGAAACAGCTTAGATGCCAGTTAAAACATTGCAAAGAAATTTTATTGCTCACAATGATTTTCCTTATTACCTATTTGTGGAGGAACGGCAAGATTTTTCAATATCTTATCATCGAGTTCCCGATCACTATCTTGTCTGGTGCTCTTTTGATTTGAAATATTTCTTAAGGGTTGTCTTGTCTGTTCAACATTTATGGAGGTATTGTTACTAAAACCAAGGGATTCCATGTTTGAAAGCATGGTTTTAATCTTGTCCAACGACTGTCTTTCTTCTGTTGTTCCTAACATGTATTTCAATACTGCGAAAAGTTTTCCACAATCTGGGTCAAACAGCTTATTCCGTTTGTAATATTCATTCAAAAAATCTATCATTTCAGTTCGATATTGTTCACATGACTCAAAAGGTTCTTTCATTTTCGACTTCAATGATTTTCTGTATGTAATGTGATGTAAATAATTCACAATGACCACAGCCATGGAATAAATGTCAACTTCTTTCATTTCAAAACAAGGATCAGAATATGGATACTTGTAAACATAATCAACAGATTGATTTGGAAGCACTTCTCGAAACATATTGTTAGAGGTAGAAATACTATCTCGCTCTCTCAACAGCAACGAGGAATTGAAATCAATAACAACTAGTGTAAAGCATGCCAACTTTTCTTGATTGTTGTTAGCTCGTTTCCACCTATCGTGATCAAATCGAATCATTAAATTCCCAAGAGAAATATCAGTATGTTGAATATTCAATTTGTCCAGCTGAAACAAAATGTCGAAACATTGCTTCACTAGGTTCATAAAAAACATTTTTGAATACATTCTGACCCACTCCGAAATAGATACCATTTCCAGCACATCTTCCAACGATAGTAACTTTTCTTGAATCGTAATACTAATAGGTTGAGTGGAATGTACAAGCTTTTTGAGTTCGTTCTCACCGCTATTGCGTTGTTTCATTAAATTATAAACAATACTCTCAAGTTTAGAGTTGGATTGAACATGTTGAAAATCAAAAATTCTGACCATATTTGGAAAGGCGTTAATCGGCTTGGCTTTTTGAAGATGGACCATCTTTTTCATG